>NC_091453.1:58205964-58505964 GCF_964237555.1 Oryctolagus cuniculus
AGTGAGAGAGAGAGATAGAGAGAAAGATCTTCCTTTTCTGTTAGTTCACTCCCCAAATGGCCGCCACGGCCGGAACTATGCCGATCCGAAGCCAGGAGCCAGGTGCCTCCTCCTGGTCTCCCATGCGGGCACAGGCGCCCAAGCACTTGGGCCATCCTCCACTGCCTTCCCGGGCCACAGCAGAGAGCTGGACTGGAAGAGGAGCAGCCGGGTTTAGAACCCGGTGCCCATATGGGATGCTGGTGCCACAGGCAGAGGATTAACCAAGTGAGCCACGGAGCCGGCCCCAAGTTTTTTCTCTTAAGATTTGGAATATGTCTCACCATTCTCTTCTAGCCTATAGGGTTTCTGATGAGAATTCCACTGTGAGTCTAATTGGAGATCCTCTGAAAGTAATATGACATTTCTCTTGTGCACATTTTAAAATCTTTTCTTTATGTTTTACTGTAGAGTTGACTACAATGTTTCACAGTGAAGATTTTTTCTGGTCATGTCTATTTAGAGTTCTATGTGCTTCCTGTACTTGAATGTTCCTTTCTTTCTCCAAATTGGGGATATTTTCTGTTATTATTTCACTAAAAAGGCCTCCTTTCTCTCTTTCCACACCTTCAGGAACTCCTAGAATTCATATGTTGGGTCATTTGATAGTATCCTGTAGATTCCCAATAGTGTTTTTTAGTTTCTAATTTCTTCTTGTGTTTGGTCTGACTGTGTAATTTCCTATGCTTTTTCTTCTAAGTCAGATATTCTTTCTTCTCTCGTGGATTCTGTTGTTAAGGCTTTCTACTTCATTTTTTATTTTTTGTACTGAATTCTTCATTTCCAAGATTTCACTTTGCTTTCTTTTTAAGATCTCAATTTTGTGGGAGAACATTTCTTTTATGTCATATATGGATTTCATTAGTTTGTGCATTTGCTTCTGATTACACTAAGTAATCCTATGATCAATCTTTGAATTCCATTTCTGGCATTTCTACAATCTCTTTATCTTCATGTTCTAGCATTGATGTGTTGCATTCTTTTTGGGGGATCATGTTATCTTTCTTATTCTTATTTCTTGCTGCATTTATTATTCAGCATTTGTGGAGATTCTCATCAGTTTCCTCTTTGTTTTTTTTTTTTTTCTCTGTGGCTGTTTTTATCATTGGACTGTGACACTGTGGATTAGTGGAGTGTCTACTTTTTCATTGAATACCTAAAGGTGTGTGGTGGTTGTGGCCAACGAGCTCTGTACAGTGCTCCAGGGTGAAGGGAATGTTCAAGTTGACACTCAGGTTGGATGTGGTACATCTTCGCTTGTTTTTTTTTTTTTTAATCAGTGGGGAGGTTTTTTTCTTCTCTGTTGTCATAGTCTCAGCTGACTTCCTCTCCTCAAAGGAGACCAGTGCCTGGGCGCTAGCCCCAGTGGGTACAATATTCATCTGTGCTGCCACAAGAACCACACAAAGGTCTGTGCATTCCTCAATGTAAGCACGGATTTTGTAGCAATGACCCTCCCCAGGCTATTAGGGAGCCCGCAGTGCGTGGAGTTGCCCATAGTGACTTCTCAAAGTCCCAGCCATACCCTGAGCCTTCCCATGCAGCTTCACTGTTTTCACAGTCCTGGCACACAAGCCTCCCACAGTCACAAGCACCCAATCCCCTGTCAGTTCTCCCTGCTAGAATCAGGAGTTTCTACTCAGCTGGTTGCTGGGTGCATGTGTATGAGCTGGTACAACTTTTACATATGTCCAAATTGGTGCCATCCCTCTATCAACTTGTTAGAGGACACCATTGCAGGGTGATCAGGAAGAGAGAAATGTGCCCCTCCCCCAGTTATTTTCTCCTCTAGTTTGGCAGGTACGTTATCCCCCACAGGGCTCCAAGCCAGATTCCCTCTAGGCTCTTCCTGCAGCTTCATTTCTAGTGGCAGACTGGTCTCACCTCATTTCAGGGCTGGTGCTGATGTTCTTGACTTCTGGGGTTGAGTTGTGCATGTCCACACCCTCCTTGTAGGTCTACTGTGTCCATCTAATTTGTGTGGAAGTTTTCTCTGTCATTTTTTTCCTTAACTCTTTCCTGAGACTACACTCTCCACTTTTTTAAACTATCTTCTTCCTCTACTCCTGAGTCTTTGTCTAAGAATATCAATCACCATATTGTTTTATTTTATTGTCTTCATTTCATACTATTTTTGCATAACTCCTAATTTGATCTATTTATTAATTCACTGGTAGTAGTGTCAAAATTATTGTCATCATTTGTAGATGAGGA
Source organism: Oryctolagus cuniculus (assembly GCF_964237555.1). Taxonomy (NCBI): domain Eukaryota; kingdom Metazoa; phylum Chordata; class Mammalia; order Lagomorpha; family Leporidae; genus Oryctolagus; species Oryctolagus cuniculus. The sequence goes on from NC_091453.1 coordinate 58,208,218, forward strand.
AACTGAGATTGAGACAAGCTAAAAAAGCAGTTATGCTTTTGAACCCTGTTCATTTGGGGAGTAAAGAAGCAGATGGAAGACCTCCCTCTGTCTATTTCTGTCTCTCTGTATTTTAAATAAATACAAAGAAATACATTAAAAAATAAAACTTCTCCAGGTGCACAATTAAAATGCAGATTCTGATTTTGTTCATCTAGGATCACACCTGAGATTCTGTGTTTCCCTGATATTACCACATGATTTAGATACTTCTGATCTTTGGAGAACATTTTCAGGTAGCAGGCAGGCTTTAGGTGATAGATTCATAATAGAAATTAGAAGTTTAGAACTCAAAGTTTTAAATAAATATAGCTTTAAACTTCATTTTTCTGGTTTGTGGGTACATGTTTACAAAGTAAATGAAAATTGCAGATATCTGGATGTCAAAAATTCAAGTATAAATATTTTTATAAATGTCCCAAAATTTTGCATTGTAATTTCATTCCAGTGATTATGAATTATGTCCCATAAAAATGAAATATAATGATGTGTTTGTTTATACAAAGGATATTATTTATATACAAAACTCAGATTATACACACTATGAATAAAAACAGATGTGACATTTAAACTTTTATAGAAAAAATCAATGATACTGTATTTCTTTTTACTTAGAAGGTTAGTTGTTCATCGAGCCCATTTGCCATTTATGAAGCATTGTGTTAGTATTGCATTAGTTTACATATTGTTTTAAAATGACTTGGAGCAGTAGGGTGTATAATTGTTTGAATGTTTCTTTCCACTCACTGCACCGCATTGCTTCTTCTTGCACCTGAGAAAGTGTTTTCTTCTACCTGACACTTAACTAGCAAATTTCCAGTCATTTGGCAACAAATGCATACGATTTAGAGCACATCTCATTCATATAATTAAGATTTAAAATGAAGGAGACTGCCAAACAGTATTAGGACAGCAGACACAGAAGGGACAATTCTCTCCTTGTTATTCTGCATTCTATTTTACATTTATCTTTTCTTTGTCTAACCTCTCCCCCCCTCCCTTCTCACTACGATCATAGCGGTAAATTAAACCAATGAATCAGTTTTGCCTCTTACTGAAAGTGTAATGCTAGTTAAATTATGAAAAAGACTAAAACTAAATGACCCTTTCTAAGTTTTCTCTTGTAATTACAATTATTTAAGATGTAATTGGGGAGGAAAATTAGGCTTCAGTATGGACTTTCAGTACTCTGAAGAAAGAAGTCAAATATTTCTGAGCAACAATAATACATTCACTAGAGAACTGGTGGACATTATTTTTTATATTTAGAAAAAGATGTTCCTTCAAAACCTAGATGACTAGGACATCACTCAGCCATAATGAAGGGTTATGTCCTTGAATCTTTCTACAAGGGTATTTTCTTCTTCACAGTCACAGGGGAAATAGCAGTTTTAAAACTCTAGCTATCTTAAATATTATTTAAGTGTCTATGAATTTATCATATGTTTAATCTGATATTTGAATCCCCAGCCCAAATTTTAAAATATACTCTATTTTCCATCACTATTTTTTGTTTTTATCTTTAAGAGAGCAAATATTAATATAGCATGATGCTCTCAACCTACTAGTGTTGTAGCAAGGGCAAAGCATTTCAAAAGATATGGGTAAAAGACTTTCCCAAAAGATATGGGGAAAAGGCATATTGTATATATTGTAAACTAAAGAATGAACACTTCTTGTTGTATTTGAGATTTCACATTAAAAATAGTCAGTCTCCTGAACTAATTTGTTTCTACTTAACTACTGCTTTGTTCACCTACCCCAGAGTGTTTTGAAAGACAGAAAGTAAGATTCCTTACTGTTCTTGATATAGCTTTGTCTTCCCTCCTGGAAAGATCTCAGTCAGATGGGAAGGGGAGATAGACATTTAAACTGTCCCAGATTCAAACATGAACAGTGGAATCCATCTGTTGGAGGAAAAAAGAATGATTCTTAAATAGATGCTGCTGCACCAACTCTGACATGCAAATACTTATTTCTTTCTAAATATACACGATCGAGAGTAAAGTGTTAACAATCCTTCATGTTATTTACTCATCTTAAAATGCATATATTTGTAAATTATTAATTTGTTCCTATTCTTAGATGCTAATTTATCATACTTATTTCATTGATAAACTCTTTGATATTTTAATATATGATTATATGATGAGGCAAACTTATTATAGGAATGGAAGATTTTTTAAAGGGGAAATTTTTCATTAGCATTAAGCAAAAAATCAATTACTTTCTGTTATGAATTTCAAAAATACTCACTGCCGTACATGCATAGGGTGCAATAATAAGATTATTTTGATCTTAGTTAATTAGAGAGCAGAGATGCTGGAGATTAATCCTGATCTTTGCCACTGACTTCCTTTGTGACCATGGTCACACATTTCCTGGTTTCTTTTTATAGTCGGGATAATAATAAGCCTAATCTTTCTCAGAAGGATTTGATTCAAAAGCACAGATTGCTTCCTCTTCTTAACACTAGCAGAATCTTCCCAGAGAGAATAAAAGGGCTCCAAGTCACCAAACCTTCAGTGAGCCAAATGAAGGTGCTCTCAAGTGTTGGGTATATCAGTTCAAGGCTTCGGTTGACTGTGAACGATTTATCCTCAATATAAAAACACACACTGAAAGAAGAGGAGGAGAACAAACTCAGGTAAGATGGCAACTGAAAGGATTATTTTGAAAGTAAATGCTGCCAAGGGGTAGAGAAAAGACAGTTGGATTTCCTACTTTTTGTGAATCAGAAACAATGTCTTGTTTAACTTTGCATTCACAAATCCAGTGTAGTACCTAGCACATATTAGACTTTTCATAAAAATTGGTTACATAGAATTGAGACCAAAAATTAAGCTTTTTAAGTTGATTATAATTTTTTAGTTAAATATTTCATAAAACCATTTTCATGTTGATTTATTTGGGGGTTGGCATAGCAGATGTTAGCCACTGCACTTGGAAACAAGGCATTTCAGCAAACTGAAGAAATATGCTGCAAAAATTTGTCTAATCCAATTTCTTCTCTTTATCGAATACATGGATTTGTTGCTCTCAGATTCTTAACACTTTAGTGATATTAACATGTGACTATAAAGCATAGAGAAAACTTCGCAAAATAACTTTTGAATTGCCAATAGTTTAACACAACTATTAGTTAATGGGACAACTTTAGGGTTTGACACTTGCCCTTCTTGCCATGATTAAAGGCAGGTCCTTAGATTAAGCATAGCTTAAATAGTTGCTGATATGGAAGTTTACCTAGAATTAAGAACAACAGTGAAAGAAATAGGGACTGATTGGGGAACCTTTCCAGCCCCTTCATACAAGTAAAGAATAGTCCCTTGTGAAAGGCACAGCTACCCTTACTGAAGAGGGAATGATGGAGAATATGAGAGTTTGGGTGTAATTCCAGTCAGTGCATTCTAGTTTGTGACCTGTCCTTGAAGTCCTAGCAGAGCAGAATGAGGTGTCTCTTTTTGGGTGATGTCACAAAGCCTTCATTATCATGGACTCTGAGCTCTGTGATTGATCAACATATCTGGGAGCAAACACGTGGATAATCTTCAAAAGGTAAAGTACAATTTCATTGAGGGGAGAAAAGATCTTCTTGAAAATATTAATCATTGCTCGTCTTGAGATTCCTTTTCAAGCTTTCCTGTATGTTCCTTGTATTAGTTAGGAAAGGGTGGTTTATGCTGTAGTAAAACTAAGCCTGAATCTCCATAGCTTAAGACAAAGTTTATTCTTTGCTTGCATCTATTTTCCTGTGGCTTGTTCTCCATGCGTTGCTTTGATATTTCAGATTCCTGAAAGCAACTCTGTGTCAACACATGTATCCATAATCCTTGTAGAAAATTAAGCATCAACACATATTATTGGCTGAAGTATATTATATGGCTAAATTTGTGCTAGTTCATGCACGGTTTTTTCCTAATCATTAGCCTTTTGTGCCACCATGTACCAGCAGCTTAACTAAACTACATTAACACAGCATAATCTGGGAAATCACAGAAAAGTACTTTACATTCACATTGTTCATTCTTGCTACTGTCTTCTTCTAGGCTTGATATGACCATAAGCATTGTCTTGGAAGTTCTTATTGCACATTTTCTTCAAGTGTTTGTGAAGTTTAGTCTTGTTTTCAGAGCTGAATATACCAAATTCTTTTTGCACACTCATCTCTCAAGATAACTTCACATTTTTCTTTCAAGATACAAATCTATATTTACTGTTGTAGTTCATCATTTGGGAGGAATTTAGCACTTTTTACAATCAGTATTATTCTATTAGGGTTTTTGGTTGTTGTTTGTTTTGCACAATGCTACACAGGATCTACTCAAATCTGTTTTTCTTTTTTTTAATTCTATTTAAGTTATTCAAGTTTCATATATTTCATATATATAGATTCAGGAACATAGTGACACTTCCCACATTACCCTCCCTTCTGCCCACGCTCCAACCGTTTTTCCTCCTCCCTCTCCTATTCCCACTCTTAATTTTTACAAAGATATATTTTCAGTTTACTTTATACTTATAAGGTTAACCCTACACTAAGCAAAGAGTTCAACAAATAGTATGAAGAAAAAACACTGTTTCTCAACAGAAAAGACAAATAGCACCTTTTTATTTAGTGAGTGGTTTTGTAGAATGTGAGTTTCTCTTAGTAATGCATATGCTGCTTGTAGAAACAAAATGCTGGTATTGCAGTCAGTGTTGTACCTGTACTAGGGAAGTTGATCTAGCTTACATGAGGATATTGAGGAGTTTTCTTCCAGAAACCACAGGTTGATGAGCACATGCTCAATCCCTAAAGAAATCACAGTCCCTAGGACTTTGAGTCACACTGGAGTAGTGTGGAGATTGGTAAAATAATAGAATCTTTTCAAAACTATTTTGATGGCTGTTCCATTGTCTCACTGTTTACTTTATATGGCAATGAACTGCCTGTTGCAAAATATTGTTTTATTTTAATAAAATATCTTTTGCTACAAGAAAACCAGACTGCTGATGAAAGCACTTTTCATTAGGCAGTCCACTAGAGAGATCCCCCCCCTCCATTTTTCACAGAGGTTTATTTCAATGACGGATGATCACTGAAAAATTAATGCATACTCCTTTTCTCACTACATTTCTGATTTGATAATTATACATAGCTTCAATGGTTAGAGAAGTTGCTTTCATTTTAAAAAGTTGTTATTTAAATGTAAGAGATTCTAGCAATCATATGTTAATAATAAAATAATAATTAAATCCAATACCTTTCTTGTAAAATTTGACCCCCTTTTTAAAAAGAAAGAAAATTAATTTTACCACAAGAGAATGAGAATAAAGTAAGTGACTATGAGTTGTAATTTATTTGTAATCTTTGTAGGTCATATTATTAATAGTAGTCACCTTTATTCTCTCTCCCTTTAATGAGATCGTGTTACTGCATTTGTGCTGCCATTGGAAGTTCTGTGCAGGCCATCACTGTGTATAAGAATACTTCTTTGAATTCTGTCACATCTAGAATGGGGCTATGTTCATGGTAGTCAACACAGTTATTTCTTATTTTGAAAATCAGAGGATGTTGAAATAGGAATTATTTTCTAATTTGAAGTTGCATTGGACTGTTCACAAAGGTTTAAAAGCATGTGATATGCTTAAATATCATATTCCATCTCTTTCTAAGGATTTTTTATAAAGGAAGTGATAAGTCCACAAACCAGGGTAGATTTAGAATTGGTAGACTGAGAAGAATTCTTGTAACTTGAATGTCTGGATGTCAGATCTATTACAGCTGTTCAATGAGAGGCCCTTTCAGAGAGATTTATTCTACTTTTGAGTTTTCAGGATTCTGCGGCCGAGGCAAAGGAAGAGACATCAAAAAGGGCTTGAAAATGATTTATTGCAAAACATAGTCCTTGACTACTAAACTAGATAGTAGTACTAGGAAAACTGCCACAGTTTTATGAGATGAATATAAAATAGGAGGTGAACAAGCTTTGGAGTTCTCAAAGGTCCCTTCATCAGTTACAACCTTCATCCTGCAGAAAGGAGTTCTCATTCCTCTAAAGCAGGTGTACTTAATGTTTTTCTTGCTAGACTAATAAAAGCCTTTTTATTGTTAAAGTACGGGAGTCTCAGTAGGAAATTCTCTCTGAGATACTTGGGTTTTAAAGAAGGGTTTGAGAAAATAGTGTGCATGCAGAGTTATTTATTTGTAGTTATTGCTTTGGAGGGTAATTCAGTTTCTAATAGAAGTCACCAATTAGTATTTTAAATGGAAGACACTATCAAAAATAACAACATTTGGATGTTTAATAGATTCTGTGGAAATATACATTTAATGTCTAATATATAGCACTGTAATTGTTCTCCTTTGGCACCCCTCATAGTAAATCAAATTGCTGCAGAAAAAAAAGTTTCAGCCATAGAGAAAGGGATTTCGAGCATCATTTGTAACATGAGAGTAATTCTTCCTCATAGGTTTGCTGGAAAATCAAATAATATAATATATATGAACATACTTTGTGAATTATAAAATGCTCTGAAGATATTAATCTTAATTCCAGTGTCACTTACAATAAGCATTATTGTTATTCTTAGTTCCACTAAGTGTTTTTATTCCCGAGTTGGAGAAGAATGGCTTTTTGTTCACCAGGCTCCTGGATTTTCTGATGAAACCAGGTTTGTGGCTATGTCATTTGATAATAGAAAGAGAAAAAAAGAGAACTGATTCTCTGTAGCCCATAGGTTATCTATTTTGTGAAAGATAAAAAGAAACCTGGAGCTAGTCCCAGCCACCTCAGGCATTTTTCAGGAGCCCCCCCCCCCCTTTTTTTAAAAAAAAAACAAACCTATAATTGGAATTCTATTTATGTTGTTATATGTTTCTGCACAAATGTAAAGGGTTTAAAAAATTGTTCTCTGGATTTACTCTGCTTCTTCTATTTGGGTTTCTGGATCATTTTTTGCTGGAAGACAACTTTAAATAAATTTGCCATCACTGTCTCAAATTCATCCTCTGAGGTAGCATGTAGCAAATTCCCATATATGAACAAGAAAAATAGGACTGGACACTTTTAGAATTAATATATCTTTTAATTATACAATATTATCTTAGTTAATAATGATTTAAACTTATTTGTTGAATTATTTTATTTATTATTTTATAATAAAATAATTATAGCTCCAAAAGCATATATGTAGATATTTGCATATTTGAACTACTATCTTTTTTTTTGACAGGCAGAGTTAGACAGTGAGAGAGAGAGAGACAGAGAGAAAGGTCTTCCTTTGCCTTTGGTTCACCCCCCAAATGGCTGCTACAGCCAGCGTGCTGTGCTGATCCGAAGCCAGGAGCCAGGTGCTTCCTGGTCTCCCACGTGGGTGCAGGGCCCAAGCACCTGGGCCATCCTCCACTGCACTCCCGGGCCACAGCAGAGAGCTGGCGTGGAAGAGGGGCAACCGGGACAGAATCCGGTGCCCTGACCGGGACTAGAACCCCGGGTGCCAGCACCGCAGGCGGAGGATTAGCCTAGTGAGCCGCGGCGCCGGCCTGAACTACTATCTTATAAATTTACAAGATATTTTATATTTCTTTGGCATGAACATTGTCCTTATGAATGAAACCACTATTTGGAGGAAGGAAGTTTTTCTAACTACGTATAAGATTTTTCCAGGCAACAATTCTTGAATTGCACTAAAATATCTGGACATGTATTTAAAATATACTACATGATTTTCAACTATGCATTGAAGCTTCTTAAAAGATTTTACTTTGATTTATCAAATTGTGGTTTCAATTATATTTCATCCTCTCATCCTAAATTAACTTAATTATTTTTTTAAAATCACTTAAAAATTTGACAGAAATACACAAATTTTACATATTTATGTGATCCTATGTGATGTTTGTTACATGTATGCATTGTGTAATGTCCAATTGAGGTAGATATATTTATCATTTCAAGCAGTTAACATTTCCTTATAATGAAAACATCAAAAAATTCTATCTTCTAGGATTTTATTTAGAGTGAAACATATAGTAAATTAACATTATCTGTATTCACACTACAGTCAACAGAACTCAAGTGCTTCTTACTCCTATATGGCTGTTATGACTCTACCAAAATTTGAGCCTCCTGCAATTTGCTATCCACCCTCATAATTCCATTAAGCTCTCTATTAATAGAAACAAATATGTGGTTTGAATATGGAAGTAAATGCTTTTCAAAATGAAAATAATTATTTTCTTGTGTGTGGATAAGAGGCCAGATCTGTTTTTCTCTTCCCTTTTCTAAACTTGACTAAAGCTCTGATAGTGACCAAAAACTACGGTATATATTGAATCCCTATTCCTAGAAAACAACTTCATTGCTAAGTGCTGTGATGACAGGGACCAGAGCATATGTTTCCATTATCCTTCTCCATCTCATTTCCTGGCCAGGACAGTTGAATGTTTTTATTGTTGTGAGAGGAGCTAACAGGGACTGTCACAGTGCCTTGCACACTGTAAATTCCCAATTTGTTTTTGAAGCAAATGTTACATATTTGCAAACTCTTCTAATAAATGCCTTACTTACCAGGTCCTATATTACAACAAATGCTCATGTTAATGTGTGCATATTAAGATTCATGCATACAAGTGCAAAAACATTTCATCATTACTTGAATTATGAGACTTCAAACCAGTAACTATCATGAATATAAGCCTGTAGTGAAGGGCAAGTCTGTGGTATTTTGTAGTAGAATGATATGTGTGTGTACTGTGAAGAGGAAATTTCAGCACTTCATAGTCCTATGATGAAGCACCAGTGTGGGAGTCATGTCAACTTGCATAGGAAGTGGAAGAGCAAGAGTCAAACAGGAAAAAGCCAGCTGACAATATCCACTTCTGGATTTGTCACCATACTGAAAAAAAAAATGAACAATATATTTTATCTAAGACATTTAAAACTACTTGATTTCATTTACCTTGGAAAATTTATTTTAATTTAGCATGCAAATAATAAATTTGTATGCAGTTACTGAAATCAGATTTTTCAAAGATTTCTTAAAATCTATTAATGGGAACATAGTATGTTTATCATATTTTGCATGGACCATAGCACCAGAGAGGCTCATTTTTATGTAGCTGCCATCAATGCATTTATATTGTTTTCATCTTTAAATTAAAATTTTTTTTTTTTTATTTTTTGACAGGCAGAGTGGACAGTGAGAGAGAGAGACAGAGAGAGAAAGGTCTTCCTTTGCCGTTGGATCACCCTCCAATGGCCGCCGCTGCAGCCGGCGCACCGCGCTGATCCGATGGCAGGAGCCAGGAGCCAGGTGCTTCTCCTGGTCTCCCATGGGGTGCAGGGCCCAAGCACCTGGGCCATCCTCCACTGCACTCCCTGGCCATAGCAGAGAGCTGGCCTGGAAGAGGGGCAACCGGGACAGAATCCGGCGCCCCAACCGGGACTAGAACCCGGTGTGCCGGCGCCGCTAGGTGGAGGATTAGCCTATTGAGCCACGGCTCCGGCTCTAAATTAAAATTTAAAATACTTTATGTGGTAAGGTTGAAGTCAGGTAATAGGTTTATAGTGCTCAACAAAATGCGTGTACTCACTAAATTACAGCTGCCATCCTCATCATCTTTCATCATCATTATCTTCTTAATTTCATTCAAAAGCAAAGAACACACTGGGTTGTTCTTTGTATTAAGTTTATGAGGAAAAAAATCGAGTATACTTGGAATTCTTTGATATTCTCTTCTTTAGACGTTTTCTTTTTCTGTTGCCAGTTTCTGAATTTCGTGAGCTTAGGTGAATTGCATTGTCTTGTACAGGAATACCGAAGCAGGTAGAGTTTTTTGTTTTCATCATTTTCCAGGGCATTTCATAGTCAACAGTGATCTAGGCCTGTTCCTAGGTCTTAAATGATAGCACAGATAAAATAATCCAGGTTATATTTTTCCAAACTGAATTGTCTCCCATTTACTACCTTTAAACTTTTTTTGAAGCTTATTTTATTTACCTTTCTTTCACTAAAATAGCCATGCTATGTTGCTGCATGGTATAACACAACCATATAAATTGGCATTTTTCTCTTGTTGCATTTGGCTCTATGCCGTTGAAATTATCTGCAGAGTAGATTACAGAGCCAGAGAACAGTGTATGGTATTAGGTAGGCTTCCTGAAGATGTGTCCTAAAATAATGTAAGAAAGGGATAATTTTCCAGTGGACAGAATAAAGACCACATATGTGCTCTTATATGAGGAGTGCTGTAACTCCTCCTCGTGTCATCATCTACTATCTGTCATGTGCAAAAGTGACTTCATCTTCAACTTTCTATATGGTATGTGATTTTTAAAAATTTATCGCTTTATTTATTTGAGGGACAGTGAGACACAGATAGGTAGAGAGTGAGAAAGGGCTCCCATTCTCTGATTCACTCCCCAGATGCTGCAATGACCTCTGGCTGGGGCCAAAGCCAGGAGCCAGGGACTCAGTCCACGTCTTCCACATGGGTGGCAGGGACCCAATTATTTTAGTGCATGCTGCCTCCCAGGGGCTGCATTAGCAGAAAGATGGAAACAGGGGTTAGACTGAGACTCAAACCCAGATATACAAATGTGGGACACAGGCCTCTAAACTACAAGGCCAAATGGCCACTTCCAGTGAGTATGTTAGGAAAATTTTAGAGTGCTTTAGGTCCTAATGGCTTCCCTGGGTTCAGGAGACCCTTACTAGTCATTGAAGACCGAGTTTAAACTTAATTTTCTCTAGGAATGTTTTTGTTATTCCTCAAAGCAATTAGGCTTATACCTACTTCTCTGTTTACTCCCTGTACACACTTTAGTTGTAGGATCAGATTAGTGTCCTTTTTATTCCTTGATAATTCCTGCAGTGCCTAGATGAGAAATGCTCTCTCTATATGTGTGTATAGGCAACAAAAGAAATAAATGAGGCAAATACTTAAGAGAAAGAAGTTATCTTACGCCTAGAATACCTCAGCAGAAATATTTAATAAGATGTGTATGAGTCAGTTTGTTAAGAATGGCAGTGGAAGAAGGGTTATGAGGAGTGAAAGGAGTGTGAAGTATTTCTCCTACAAATGAAGAGGGAGTTATCTTTTGGAGATAACTGTAGACATTTTCCTTAGAGCCTTCTGAGCTAAAGCATGTCTTTGTATACCTAACCACATCCTTTTCTTTGCTGTTCCACAACATCTTGCTATATCTTCTTTTCACACTCCCTGACAGCACTTCCTTTTCATACCCTGGCTTTCTTATAAAAGAATCTAGCAACCCATAGAGCCGCAAATATAAACTAGAAATTTCTACCGACGTGCAGAGGTTTGGAGACATATTAAGAAACAAAAAAAGATGGCAAAATGTAAAGCTGCAATATTCTGACTTGTAAATATCCATTTAGAAGGATTCATTTCTTTAGTAAAGAAGTTATGCTTTAATTATTCATAGAGTGTAACATAAAATATTAAAATTTTTTGTGTATAAATGTTACATAAACAAAATTTAAAAAGTCATAGCATTGCTTTTGGATGACTACCTGTCACTCAGAAACCTGGTTTTCTGCTGATCCACCTGTAGTGAGGAGTTTGATGGAAGGCTCATTTTCTTTTTCTTTTTTTAGCACTTTGTTTGAAAAAACAGAGGTGTGTTTGGTGACTTAATATCCCTCTAAGTGACACATGCCTCTGATTTTATTGCTGTGTGCCCACGCTTGTTTTGTTCAGACAGCAGTATTTTCTATGAGATTTGCATTCAATTTTTTGTGTTTTACTTTATTAAAATTAAAATAAATTGAACATTTTTTCCATTTAAAATATTTTTAAATGGAGTTAATTTATAGAACTAGAACTTTATAATAAAATAAAAAAGTAATATAAACACAAACAAATGGAAGCTTGCCACATATGGAAACAAGTGAATACACTTTTAAGATTGTTGAGTAAGGAAAACTGAAGTGTAATTCACATAATTTTTAAAATCTCTTTTTGAATATTTCACAGAAAATGCAATTCTATACCCCTCATATATGTTTTAAGGATTTTGATCATGTTTCCCTAAGGAATGCCGCCCTTAACTGTCCTCCTTCTAACTACATTTCTGATTCTGTAAGTCTTTTCAAACCAATTTTCCTTTCCTAGTGGCAGTTCTCTCAACTAACATGTGGAAGTTAGTATATAATTAGTAGAAATTGTGCTCTTATTCCTATCTGCATTTTAAGAACGTTTTCTGGAGCTGTTGCTGAGGCGCAGCAGGTTAAGCCACTGACTGGGGTACCAGCATCTCATACGGGCTCAGGTTCAAGTCCTAGCTGCTCCACTTCTGATCAGCTCCCTGCTAATGGTCTTAATATCTCCTCTGTGCATGTTGCCAGTATTTTTGATAAGTTATTTGATTATCACTCCTACTGTAATTTTGAACAAGCATTTTAAACATTTTTGGCCTCAATATCTTCATATGTACATTGAGAATAATAATAGAATTATTCTGAGGTTCAAGTGAGATTCTGTATATGAAATGTTTAGAGTAAACATGATAGTATGGTTTGAGTATAGCCTCTCCAAAATTCAGGTTATGTCAGTGTTATGGTATTAAGAAGTAGGAGCCTTCAGAGGTGATTAGCCCATGAGGGTACCTGACTTATGAATGGGCTGAAGGCTTTATAAAAGACCATTCATACAGCATTAGGCCTGCTTGCCTTTCTACCTTCTGCCTTGTAAGGGCAGAGTGCTCCTCTGCACTGGAGGATGTGGCAATATCGTGTCGCCTTGGAAGCAGAAAGCAGCCCTCACCAGACCATGGAATCTGTCCTTGCCTTGCCTTTGGACCTCGCAGTCTCCAGAACTGTGAGAAATCAACGTTTATACTTTAAAAGTTACCCCATCTTAGGTACTCTGTTATAGCAACACAACTAGACTAAGACATGGTAAGAGTAATAATGATAACTACAGCAATTATGTGATAATTTCAGTTTATTTTTGTGGAAGGTATTAGTGGTACTCAGAAGAACTTCTCATTATTTCTTCTTTCTGTGTATAATGGAAGATGGTACTTTCATTTCCCTTTGAAAATGGATGTAGCCATGAGAGTTGCCTTGAGCAGACAATAAAATATGAGAAAAAGTGATGAGTGCCACTTCCAAGCAAAGGACCTAGAAACATGTTCTACACACTGCCTCCTACTACCAATAGTAGATGGCGACAGTCCAGGTAGTGGACTGAGAAGCCATGTCCCTGAGAGTACTGTATAAAGAGGAGCACCCCTCCCCAACACACACAATGAACTTACAGGACATGTACTGTGAGGGAGAAACAATCTTACTGTTTTTAAGGCAAAGATTTTTTAAAAAAATAATTTGGATATTTGTCTATCCTGATTAGTACAATCTTGTTTGTTTCAGTTACTTGTTATATTATCTTTTATTCAAAATATACAAGAACATGGAATATCTTTTTCAATCCTTGTGTCTGATTTAATTTTACAAATATTCTATCAATTTCTAGTCTATGAGTCTTTAAGGTTCAAAGTTAAATTTCAAGTTTTAGCCGGCGCTGCGGCTCACTAGGCTAATCCTCCGCCTAGCGGCGCCGGCACACCGGGTTCTAGTCCCGGTTGGGGCGCCGGATTCTGTCCCGGTTGCCCCTCTTCCAGGCCAGCTCTCTGCTGTGGCCAGGGAGTGCAGTGGAGGATGGCCCAGGTGCTTGGGCCCTGCACCCCATGGGAGACCAGGAAAAGCACCTGGCTCCTGGCTTCGGATCAGCGCGATGTGCCGGCCGCAGCGCGCCGGCCGCGGCGGCCATTGGAGGGTGATCCAACGGCAAAGGAAGACCTTTCTCTCTCTGTCTCTCTCTCTCACTGTCCACTCTGCCTGTTAAAAAAAATTTTTTTTTTCAAGTTTTTTTTTGGCTATTTGAGGCCCCTTGTGATTTCATGTGAATTTTAGGAAATTCTATTTCTGAAAAAAGTTATTGGAAATTTGATAAAGATTGCACTGAATCTATACATTGTTTTGGGGAGTATTGGCATAGCATCTGTGTTAAGTTTTCCAATTCATTAACTGTGGATGTTTTTCAATTTACTTATATCTCCTTTAATTTATTTCAGCAACATTCTGTTGTGTTCAGTATACTAGTCTTTCACTTCCGTGGTTAAGTTTATTCCTAAAAATGTATATATTGATCTACTTGATAGAACCCTTAGTCTCTGTTCAATTCTGTTCATTTTTAATTTTGTTCCTCACACTTAATTTCAAATACCTTCTATGCATTATTGCCTATTCTTTCTTCTGCCTGTTCAAGTTGAATGTTCCACAATTGTAGTGAACTTTTCAGATTAGTTATTATATTTTTCATCTTTAGAATTTGTTTCATTCCTTTTCTAAAAGATATTTTATTTATTTGAAAAGGAGAATGATAGAGGGGAGAGAGAGAGAGAGAGAGAGAGAGAGAGAGAGAGAGAGAATATATTATCTGGTCATTCCTCAAATGTCTGCAATGGCTGAAGCTAGTCCAGGCCGAAGTCAGGAGTGGAACTCCGTCCTGGTTTCCCACATGGATGGCAGGGACACAAGTACTTGGGCCATGATCACTGCTTTCACAGGCACATTAGCAGAGAACTGGGTTGGAAGCAGAGCAGGCAGCACTTGAACTGGCACTCTGATATGGGATGCCAGCGTTATAAGCAGTGGCTTAACCCACTGTGCCACGATGCCAACCCCTGTTTGATAACTTTTTATGATGTCTTTTCTTTGCTAATTCTCATTTTGTACAGATATTGTATTCCTGATTCCTTTTAGTTATCATGGTACATTTAAACTGTTTAAAAGTTTGGTATAGTAGTTCTGATGACTGCATTTCTTAAGGGATTGTTTCTGCTATTTTGTAAAGCTTGTGTTTTTTTTTTTTAGCTGAAAATTGGGCTTTTGATAAATGTTATCTCTCCTAGTCTTTGTAGGTTGGTTTGTGCCTGGGAAGTCATTCACTAATTAACTGGACCTTAGTTATGAACTTTGGAATCAACTTGAAGAAGAACTTAAGATATCTTTAGGTCCTTTTTGTCTGTTTTATTGTTTGCACCTGTTTTGACATTTTGTTTCACCTGTTCTCTCAGTTGATTTTAAATGTCTTCCATTTCCTGAAAGTTCCACACCAGCTTCTGCTCAGGATCTAGTGTATTTCTTCTCGTGTACTCATTTTACTCATGCATCTATGAGTTTGTTTTTCCTCTGATGCTTTTACAGTCAGTCCCAATTGCTTTCTGCTGTTCTCTTTGTTGAGCTCTGAGTTTTGCTGCTTCTCCCTACTTGAGCTCAAGAAGTTTAAAAAAAAAAGTCAGGCAAAACAGAGACCAATCCTTCAGGCATCCCCAACATAAGGTGGAGCATTTCAAATAATGTTTTGTCTGCTCTCTAGTTCAAGGTAGAGAATTGAGAGGATTGTACTAGAACCTTCTCCAGACCGAGAACTTGCCCAAGTGAAGATGTAGGACAAAGATGAACAAAAATGTCATGGCATTTCCTACCATTTTGAATGTAACTTATTCGCAATTGGACATTTGCTTGCTTCTTAGAATCTTTGACTGTTTTCTAAGAGTTCCTGTATGATTATTATACCCAAGGCTTTTTGTTTGTTTGTTTGTTTTATCACTAATGGGAGAACAAAGGCTTGGAAATCCATAGTCTCAATTTCTTTTCATTTTTTAAAAAGATTTTATTTATTTATTTGAGAGGTAGAGAGTTACAGACAGTGAGAGGGAGAGACAGAGAGAAAGGTCTTCCTTCCTCTGGTTTACTCCCCAAATGGCTACAAGTGCTGGAAACTATGCTGATCCGAAGACAGAAGCCAGGTGCTTCTTCCCGATCTCCCATGGGAGTGCAGAGGCCCAAGCACTTGGGCCATCTTCTACTGCTTTCTCAGGCCATAGTAGAGAGCTGGATTAGAAGAGGAGCTGCTGAGATTAGAACCAGCGCCCATATGGGATGCCAGCGCTGCAGGCGGAGGATTAACCTACTGCACCACAGCGCTGGCCCCCATGGTCTCAATTTCAATTCAATACTTTAGAATTGTATGTCTTTAAGAGTTTAATTCTACCATCTACACATTTACTATACCTATCTATTTTGTTATCTGCAAATAGTGTTTTTGTTGTTGATGATGATGATCAGGGCAGGATCATGTGCAAAAACATGTGCTAAGAGCTCTGGAAATCTTTCTCCAATTTTGTCATTCATTAAGCAATATGCTTTTATAATCAATTATCTACTGAGTTAGAAATACCCTTTGACCTTGTTTCCTAGGTCAGGTTTTAAAATTTGTCCTCCCTTGACTTAACCAAGATGCTAACCACAAAGTTAACTTCAACAAATTTGTAGAAAATTGAATTGAACAATATGTTCTTTGGTGTAAAAAATTTTGAAATCCTTTCATTTTCTTTTTGCAAAACACATGTTTTCACAAATGCTTTGAAGACCTCTCATATACATGGATTTCTAAAGTTTTGCACCAAAATAAATATATCTGTTAATTCCATTTCCATTAACTTTTTGATGTATCTTTTTAATTATATCTGCTAATCTTATAGCTCAATTAAAAACAAAGAAAATAAGTTGATTTGGTTTTTCACACTTTCAGAACCATTTATGCCTTCCTCCTTGTGATCATCAATTTCTTTGATACAGCCTCTTGAACGATGAGTCTGATACTCTTTTCCATGTTGCCATTAACCTCAGTTCTTCAGTTTCCTTCCCAAATATGCTCTTCTTTGGGAGGAAACAACACAATAAAGGCATCTGCCTGGTCATTATGTTTTGGACTCCACACCCAAATGGCTTAAGTTAAGTGGCTAGAGATAGTAACATAGGGGCATCTCTCCCACTTGGCAGACTGAGTTCCCTACTTTTTTTACACCATGTTTAAACATACCATCCATTTGCCCTCAAATTTTACTGGCCCACACCTTGTTCCCTTATATATACAATCTGTGGCTATGCTCCCCCTGACAACACACACACACCAATTCTTTATTTTTGCCTCACGTGACCTGGAGATGGGGGAACCACTTTCCTATCTCTTTGAACCTTCCCTGTATAGAATCTGTAAGGAAAACTTCTTTGAACTTGCTTTCTGTTGTGGTAATGTATTAAGTTTGCCTCTTCAATCTTAAGACTGTTGTTGATAAAGTGGATTTCTGGCAATCTGTCAGACTAGCTGACCTTAACTATATTAAGGTAGTGCATTTTTTTTTTTTGGTAAAAAAAAATAGCTTGTATATTTTTAGCACATTTGTAAAATCACTACCACACTTTGAGCAAAGGTATTTAGGGCTATACTGATTCAAAAATTTGAAATTAATTAATTAATAAATCCAGTTCTTATAGTCTTGGGGTCTTGTGACAAAAAGCGTGTGCCCAGTGTTCCATAAAATGAAAAGGAAAAATTATAGCAACATGCGTTTGTAAAGAATTCTATTAGTTCCAGTAA
The DNA here is from genome assembly GCF_964237555.1 of Oryctolagus cuniculus. Classification (NCBI taxonomy): domain Eukaryota; kingdom Metazoa; phylum Chordata; class Mammalia; order Lagomorpha; family Leporidae; genus Oryctolagus; species Oryctolagus cuniculus. The sequence continues at coordinate 58,225,718 of NC_091453.1, forward strand.
AAGGAATTGCTTAGTGATGTTTGACACTTTCTTGCCAAGATATCAGTGACTGAATAAGTGTTCAAATGGATTATTATAGTTGTAAACTTAAAAAGACAGTTGTAGCGGTACCATTAGATGTTTAGCAAATGACGATAATAATTAATAATATCAGGTAGATAGATTCTTAAAGAACTGAATTAAGAATTGCTATGGCCTAGGAGGTTAGAGCTCATGCTTTTGAGACAGACAGCTGGGTTGAAATACTCATAAAGTTGCTTATTAATGTGGCTTTTATTTTCTAGCTAAAGGAGGTGATTCTTAGACTGTTTAGGTTAAGTGGAACTTCTAAGGAGTGACATAGCCTGATCTTTGACTGAAGGCTTGTAGACTCAGAACTCATTCTTTGAAACCAGTATTTGATTTTTCACTTTCATGTCCTCCTGTTATTAATGTTTCTTCTCTCTGGAATATTCTTCCCCAGATTTCTTTTCCTGGGAGAAATTTCACTCATTCTGCAAGACCTAAATTTTTCAAAATAGCAGACCTTATTAAATTTACACTTTATAACCAGACATTTTAATTTACACATAATGTATATATTTGCTCTTCCTCCTTGTTTTCTCTAACTTCTACCACAATGGGATTTACAGCTGTGTCCTGTACCAGGGACAAAGCTGTACCAGAGTATATTTTAAAGACATTCCAATTTAAGTATAATTTAATTAGTCAGGGTTCTCCAGAGAAGAACCATAGGAATGAGTACTTGTGAGGGAGTATGCAGATATGAGATATTCAAAACTTCATGGAAAATATGGGTTATTGAGAAAACTGTTTATAAGTTTCAAACCTTTTTGCACCAAAATAAACATCTTTTAACTCTATTTTCCACTAACTTCTTGAAATATGCACTTACACACCAACACGAAAAAAGAGAGAGAACCTCAATTCTAGATTCTGTTAACAAAGATTATTTTTTCATACTACTATATATGGCATTATTTATCATATATTCATTTATTTCTGGCTTTCTTGATTTAACAGTATGTTTGTGAGATTAATACAGTCTTTTGATGTATATAGTAGTACAGAGAGAGAGCGAGCAAGCAAGCTCCAATTCACTAACACACTTTTCAAATACCAACAATAGCTGGAGCTAGGCCAAAGCAGGGAATCTGGAACACAATCCAGTCTCTCACATGGGTGGTAGGAACCCAACTACTTGAGCCATGGCTGCCAACTCACAGGATCTGCATCAACAGGAAGCTGGAGTCAGGAGCCAGAGGGAACTATTGAGAAGATGTTCTCTGATATTCTACATTGACATCCTAACCTGTATCTTAACTGCTAGACCAAATGCCTGCACCACTAAACAATTATTAAAAATTGCCTTTAATATATCCCAGAAAAAGTGACTTCATTAATCAAAGCATTCTATGAATCTGTAAATATTAATAATAAATCAAGTTCTCTGATAAAAACAACATTGATGATTACATATTTTCAATATTAAAGTTGTTGCCTTTCACTAATTTAAGTGTTTTAATAGTAGTAATTTTTCTTATAGAGAGCAAAGATATGGAGAAAATGATAAGGCCTGTTTTTCTTGTTTAAGCTTAAAACAATAATTTATCAATTAGGTCCTCTATCCATATATGGACATTACAGAGTTCATCAGTCATTTATTTATGAAAACGGTAGAAAAATTATTTGGAGAATAGCACAAATGATTCTTATTTAGCTAGCAGCTTAGATGAATTGCTATAAATAAATTACAGAATCATTTGAATAATTACTATGCTTTGTTGTCCAACCATTTCATCTATTTTTCTTTTTAAAGTATTTTGAATTTGTAAAATTAATTTTTATTTTTAGTTTTCCAATTTTAACAGATTCAATATAATTTATAGATAAAATTCTTTTTTTAACTTTTATTTAATGAATATAAATTTCCAACGTACAGCTTATGGATTACAATGGCTTCCCCCCCAAAATGTCCCTCCCACCCACAACCCTCCCCTTTCCCGCTCCCTCTCCCCTTCCATGCACATGAAGATTCATTTTCGATTCTCTTTATATACAGAAGATCAGTTTAGCATACATTTAGTAAAGATTTCAACAGTTTGCTCCCACACAGAAACATAAAGTGAAAAATACTGTTTGAGTACTAGTTATAGCATTAAATCTCAATGTATACCACACTAAGGACAGAGATCCTACATGAGGAGTAAGTGCACAGTGACTCCTGTTGTTGACTTTACAAATTGACACTCTTGTTTATGGCCTCGGTAATCACCCTAGGCTCTTGTCATGAGCTGCCAAGGCTATGGAAACCCCCTGAGTTCACCGACTCTGATCATATGTAGACAAGGCCATGGTCAAAGTGGAAGTTCTCTCCTCCCTTCAGAGAAAGGTACCTCCTTCTTTGATGACCCGTTCTTTCCACTGGGATCTCACTCACGGAGATATTTCATTTAGGTTTTTTTTTTTTTTCTCCCCAGAGTGTCTTGGCTTTCCATGCCTGAAATACTCTCATGGGCTTTTCAGCCGGATCCGAATGCCTTTAGGGCTGATTCTGAGGCCAGAGTGCTGTTTAGGACATCTGCCATTCTATGGGTCTGCTGTGTATCTCACTTCCCATGTTGGATCGTTCTCTCCCTTTTTTATTCTATCAGCTAGTATTTGCAGACACTAGTCTTGTTTATGTGATCCTTTTGACTCTTAGTCCTATCATTATGATCAATTGTGAACAGAAATTGATCACAGGGACTAGTGAGATGGCATTGGGACATGCCACCTTGATGGGATTGAATTGGAATCCCCTGGTATGTTTCTAACTCTACCGTTCAAGGTAAGTAAGCTTGAGCATGTCCCGAATTGCACATCTCTTCCCTCTCTTATTCCCACTCTTATATTTAACAGCGATCACTTTTCAGTTAAGTTTCAGCACTTAAGAATAATTGTGTATTGATTACAGTATTCAACCAAAAATATTAAGTAGAACAAACAAACAAAAATAAGAGGGATAACATATTACATTGTTCATCAACAGGCTGATCAAGTTATAGATAAAATTCTAAGAATATGATATTTCCTTCCTCTTCCACCCACCCTCTCTTTCTTTCTTTCTTTCTTTCTTTCTTTCTTTCTTTCTTTCTTTCTTTTGTCTTTCTTTCTCTTGTCTTTCTTTTTTTTTCTTTTTCTTTTTTGACAGGCAGAGTGGACAGTGAGAGAGAGAGACAGAGAGAAAGGTCTTCCTTTTGCCATTGGTTCACCCCACAATGGCCGCCGTGGCCGGCGCCCCGCGCTGATCCGAAGGCAGGAGCCAGGTGCTTTTCCTGGTCTCCCATGAGGGTGCAGAGCCCAAGCACTTGGGCCATCCTCCACTGCCCTCCCGGGCCACATCAGAGAGCTGGTCTGGAAGAGGGGCAACCGGGACAGAATCCGGTGCCCCAACCAGGACTAGAACCGTGGTGCCAGCACCGCAAGGCGGAGGATTAGCCTAGTGAGCCGCGGTGCCGGCCCTGTCTTTCTTTCTCTTGTCTTTCTTTCTCTTGTCTTTCTTTCTCTTGTCTTTCTGTCTTTCTTTCATTTTTAATTTATGTTATAGTCAACAGCTTAATGCTCCATTTAATAAAGAGTCCAACAAATAAAAAACAAAGAGAACTTGGTTTAGCGTAAATATAGGCAAGGGTTTTAAATAATAATCAAATAGAAAGATGACCATTCTACTTACATACAGCAAATTTCAATGTGACACAGATCATTAAAATTATAGTAATATAACATTCCTAACCACTGATATGATAAAGGTATAAAATAAAGTTTGATAAAACTATATTTGCAATAACACTGATATACACAGGCATTTCTTTTTTGTTTTTGTTTTTATTTTTTCCTATTTTTAATTTTAGCTCCCACATATAAAGAAGAGCATATGGTATTTGTTTTTCTGTATCTGGCTTACTTCACTCAATAAGATGTCCTCCAGTTGCATCCATTTTGCTGCAAATGGTAGAATTTCAGTCTTTTATAGATGAGTAAATATTGTGTATATATGTTACCTTTTTTTATCCATTCATCTGATGAAGGACACCTTGGTTGATTCCATATTTTGGCGTTGTGAACAGTGCTACTATAACATTAGTGGTGCCAGTATCTCTTTGATACAACGTGTTCATGCCTTTTGGGTATATACTTAGTAGTGGGATTACTAGATCATATGGAAAGTCTATTTCTAGTTTTTTAAGAAATCTTCATGCTGTTTTCCACAGTGACTGGACAAATTTAAATTCCCTCCAACAATAAGAGTTCTCCTTTCTCCACATTTTTGTCAGCATTTGTTATTCTCTATATTTTGTATTTTACCCATTCTGCCAAAGTTGACATGATATTTCATTGTGGCTTCAATTTGTATTTCCCTGCTGGCCAGTGATGTTGAACATTTTCTCACATATCTGTTCGCCATATTCTTTTAAAAAATATTTATTTATTTGAAAGGCAGAGTTGTGGAGATAAGGGGAGAGACAGAGAGAGATCTTCTATCCACTGGTTTGCTCCCCAAGTGGCTGCAACAGCCAGGGCAGAAACAGGACAAAGCCTTTAGCTAAGAGCTTCTTCTGGGTCTCCGACATGGGTAGCAGGGACCCAAGCACTTGGGCCATCTTCTGTAGCTTTTTGCAGGCTATAAGTAGGGAGCAGTATTGGAAACAAATGGCACCCATATTGAAAGCCGGCATTGCAGGTGGTGACTTTACCAGATATGCTACAATGCTGCCTCTGACCATTTTTTTAAATATAGATAAAATTACTATTATTTGGCCTCTTGCAGGTCAATTTTCTTGGCCCTAATAGACACCAAAGAAAGAATTATTTTTCTCACAAAATGTTTGAAGATTGGTTACTATAATTTGTTTCTTAAAGTATGTTTGCATTGAATTGGATAATAGATACGAATGTTTTTTTAAAAGATTTATTTATTTTATTTTAAAGGCAGAGTTACAGAGAGGCACAGGCAGAGAGAGAGAGAGAGAGAGAGAGAGAGTGAGAGAGAGGTCTTCCATCAGCTGGCTTACTCCCCAAATAGCTGCAAGGGCCAAAGCTGTGCCCATCTGAAGCCAAGAGCCAGGAGCCAGTAGCCAGGTGCTTCTTCTGGGTCTCCCACGCGGGTGCAGGGACTCGGGCCATCTTCCACTGCTTTCCCCGGCCATAGCAGAGAGCTGGATCAGAAGTGGAACAGTTGGGTCACAAACCGGTGCCCATATGGGATGCTGGCACTGCAAGTGGCAGCTTTACCCTCTATACCACAGTGCCAGCTGCAATATGAATGCTTTTTATCAGATAAAACATAGAAAAATTATTTGCTGGAAATCCAATATAACTTTTTTTTTTTTTTTTGACAGAGTGGACAGTGAGAGAGAGAGACAGAGAGAAAGGTCTTCCTTTGCCGTTGGTTCACCCTCCAATGGCCGCCGCGCTGATCCGATGGCAGGAGCCAGGTGCTTCTCCTGCTCTCCCATGGGGTGCAGGGCCCAAGTACTTGGGCCATCCTCCACTGCACTCCCTGGCCACAACAGAGAGCTGGCCTGGAAGAGGGGCAACCGGGACAGAATCTGGCGCCCCAACCAGGACTAGAACCCGGTGTGCCAGCGCCGCAAGGCGGAGGATTAGCCTAGTGAGCCGTGGCGCCGGCCCAGTATAATGTTTTTAATGATTGACTAGAACATTTATAAGTTCATTTTACAGTGGCAAAAAAGCTGAAAGGACATATAATTGAGTCTATAGAATCATGTGAAATTTGAATGTAGCTTCTTTCATAACACACAGGAGTACCAGAATCTGGATGCATTACGATTGGCTATGGAAACTTTAAGCTAAGTAAAGAAAAAGACAACTGGATTTAAAAATTATCAATAGCTACTACAAAAAACCCACATAATACAGTTTAAATAAATATTTCAGGGATGAAGATCTTTTGTCTGACCCTGCCATGGTAACTGCTGGCAGGCCTTGAAATTGTATAAACCTGTAACAAGCAAATTTTTAAGTTGATATTTTTTATAGTCCATGAACCATGTTAGAAATATCCAAATGGCCCTTAGGAAAAAAGAGTTTCCCTACCTCTGGTTTAGTTCGCTACATAGATGATAGATCTAAAATTAATTTTTAAGGGAAACAAGCAAGCTCATTGAGGTATGGTGACCAAAATAAAAAGTAGGAGTTACTAGATTTTGATAGTCGCTAGATTTTGACAGTCTGACTGCCATCTTTTATCCCTGAAATATTTGTGCAAAATCCTCCTGTTTTCTCATATATTTCATGAATATCATTATCTCCGTTACTATTGCTATCATTTTCCTTTTAAAAAATTCCATATAGTTGTGGCAAAACACTCTTAGTTTTGTTGCTAAATATGCATGTCATTAAGTCTTACAACCTATAAAGCACTATCCAGATCTAAGGTACTAATTTTGCTTTTTCTTAGCCTTTTGAAGATAATATATAAGAAGCCATCTGTGCCATTCAAGATATGCTTTGCTCTAAAAGAAAATATTTCATTGGATAGAATATCAAACTGTCCCAGTATGTCCATCCATATGTTCTTGTTTTATAGACTGCCAACACAAGACATTTTTCCCTTTTTTTTTGGCTGAATTGCAGATCTTTATGTTATTCAGAAACCGCTGAAAAAATTATGCACACATCAAGGTTAGACAATTGAGAGGTCCTTTAGAATACAGAAACTATGTTATAAATTGTGTGATATGTTTACAAAAGAAAAAATTAGCATCTTTAGAAAACATATCTAGAAAGCTTTCTAAAAAATAAAGTTATGTGGAATAAAAAAATCTAGATATGTAGATAATACATGTCATATTAAATACCATTGTTTTAAATATCCATGGATTTCTGTTAAAATATTTACTGCTGTATATTTTTCTTCAGGTTTCCATTTCACTTCTCTCTTTTACACATAGTCACAAATAATATTTCAGCCCATGTTTTTCATTATTTAGTTTGGTTTGCTTTGAAATTCCACAAATATGTGTGCATGTTTTCATACTTTATGTGATGCAAAGTGTGTAAGACTGCCAGTTTTATCAGGTTAGACAAAAATCATTCTGACTTGAAATCAGATGAAGAGAGTTGATGCAGAATGTTTACCTCATGTGTCAGACTAGAATAGAACACCATATTATAATTCTGAATCTGATTGCATTCACTCATCCTCTGCTTTATGAAACTTAGCTGGAAATGGTAAATAATGCTAGGTTTCAGATCTGTCTTGCTGTTTCTGAATTTGGAATAAGTAACTGTATATGAAGGTGCCAATATTGTGTGTCCATATGACAAACATAAAATTTAAACTTCCTCTCCAATACTTCCTGGAAATACTTTTGGTGCACTCAGTAGAATTTAAAGTGATGCTTATGAATTCATACACCTTTTCTGCCTGAGGAGAGAGATAAATTGATTGATTTACATATTTATTAAATATATCTTACCAGGATGCACAAACCTGCGATATTTCATCTCATTTACCGGGTCACTTTTGTTGCATCTAATCATTAAATGGAAAAAATGAAACAAAAGCCCACATAAGTTGAATATTTGAAACACAAAAACAAAATATGAAAAGCATAGAGACTCATCATATTTTATGTAGGTAACAAGCATCAAATATAAATCAAGCAAAACATAATGCTTTTAAATAATCTCAGGACTTTATATTTTAATTTAATAGTGTCTCAATAAATCCAAATATTTAAATTCTTGTTTAATATTAGACTTAAATATATCTGTGAAATGTGATTCAGGTTTTCATTGCCATCTGAAAAACAAAAGGAGGAACTACATTCAAGCTCTTTTTATAATTTCTTTATTTTTAAATAGGTAATTCTATTAATAGCATGATTTGAAAATTGCCTGTACCAATCAGAAAGTAGTCTTTTGTATTTCTTTGGCTATAACATTCACTTTCTGGATAGCTAAAGGCATTAAAACTAAAAATATGGTCATATATAATCCTACAAATATATAAACTCTATTTAAAATTAGAATACATATCTGAAAACTGTCTATTTCTTCAACAGGTAAGAGTAAATTTTTTAGTGTGAATGGTAAAGAAGCTGTGAGAATTTACTGACTTTTAAAAGTTAGTGTCTCCATGGTTCATTAAAGTCATTACTATAGAATAATAACTAATTTTATATAATTTTTCCAGAGGCTCTTCTTCCTATCAGAACACTAGTCAGATTGGATTAAGGGTCCACCCTTCTCCAGAATTACCTGGTCTCATTAATTACATCTTCAATGACCTTATTTCCAAACAAGTTCACTTTATGAGGTACTAGGGTTTAGGACTTCAATGTATCTTTCAGGGAAATACAATTGAGCCCATGACAATGGATCAGCTGTGAAATGAGTTCTTTTAAAAACAGAGTGATTTTCCAGTACTTCGAGTTATCCTCATACTGTATGTGTGGCTTTGGTAACACCTACTCCTTTACTTTTCTATCCTGCTGCATTTAGAAGTGGATAATCGGAGTTCTCAGCATGTATTGAAAAGTTAGAAAAGTTTGAAAAGATTAGAGATTCTGAAAGAGTTTGGGGTAGTGGAGTTTACAGTAGGATTTTTTACAGTAGGATATTTTAGCCATCATGTAAACTAATGTGCCAGATCAGAAGACAACATTTTAAGAGGGAGAGATAATTAAGTAAAAGTGGCTTTGGTTCAGATGGTAGCTCTGCATACTTGAGAAGTTTTTAATCCATATTTCCAGATTCACCTTTTACTCATTTTATGTGGCTGAGTAACAAATTACCACAAATGTAGTGGCTTACAACAGCATCTGTTTCATAGCCCCAAATTCCGTAGGTCAGAAATTCAACCTGACATGGTTGAGTTCTCTGCTCAAACTAAAATCATAGTGTGAGCCAGGTTGAATCTGCACGTAGGGATCCTGGGGAAACATTAGCTTTCAAGCTCATTCAGATTGTTAGTAGAATTCAGTTCCTTGTGGTGATGGACTGAGGTCCTGCTTGTCCTTGCTATGCAATTCTCAGCTGAAGGGGTCTCCCATGTTCCTTCTCAGAGATTCACCCCTTTCAGCAATAGCATATAGGATATTTCTTATATTTTGAATTTCTGTCTTTCTCCTCTATGATTATCCTGAGAAAATTCTTCTCCTCAATGCTTCATGTAAAAAAAAAAAAAATCTGGCTTATGTGGATAGTCTTTCTATTTTAAAATTAACTGTTGCATATAATTTAATCATGGAAGAAAAGTTCATTAAATTTACTGTTTCAGGAATTATTCAGCATGAGTTTACAACAAGGGCATAAAATTCCACCTTAGAATGCTGTAGTTCTTAATTTAGTTCCTGATATTTCATGTTATTTACTTGTTTAAAAAATGGATGAACAGAGGGAAGGGATTTATTATGGACTTCTTTCTTTCTCTTTTATAATTATATATGTACTACATTTAAAGTATATTAGCTACATAAAATAATATGTTTCATGTATCAGTATATGTACCATATCTGTGTAATGTACATATATATATATATGTATATATACACACACAAACACACACATCTATTAATCATCCTAATTAAATGGAAACATCTTGAAGCCTAAGAATTTGGACATTACCGACACCATACATCAGTTTCTATGCAATGCAATCTTTTCAGAGTTTCTTTTTCAGCTTAAATAGAAGAGTTACAGTCATAATTTGATCTGAAATATGCGATGTGTTTTCAGTGAGCCTTGAAGTCCCTTGCAGATGAAATTTGGAAAACTTTATGTAAATTCTAGGTTCATAGTACTTCATTGAATAAAGACTTCAGTGGGAGGAATTGGGAACATTTTTATGACAGGGCAGAGACGTGATCTATTACTGAAAGGACAATGAATATTATTTTGTGACCAAGGAGAAGACAGTGAAAATTTTGTATGGAGGAAATGCTGTGAGAGATGGTGCAGATGTGGGAATGAATATTACATATTTGCAGGATGAGGAGATTTCTCTGACTATAAAATAGAGTTTGGGTTAGACAGTATTGGAAGAGATATATGTAAAAAATATTTTTACACCATATTTTAAAATATCTCAAATATTTAGTTGTGGAGTTTGAAATTATCTCCGAACCAGTGGGATCCATATTAGATTTTTCTTCTTTTCTTTTTTTAAAATATTTATTTATTTATTTGAAAGTCAGAGTTATAGAGTGGGAGAGGAAGAGGCAGAGGCAGAGAGACAGAGAGACAGAGAGATGTTCCATCTGCTGGTTCACTCCACAGCCGCAACTGCAGTCTGGACCAGGCCAAACCCAGGAACCAACAGCTCCGTCTGGATCACCCACATGGGTGCAGGGGCCCAAGTACTTGGGCCATCTTTTGTTGCTTTTCCCAGGTGCAATAGCAGGAGGCTGGATCAGAAGTGGAGCCACTGGGACCCAAAATTGCTACCCATATGGGATGCTGGGGGACCCAAATTGCTACCCATATGGGATGCTGGCTCAGCAAGCAGAGGCTTAACCCTCTGCATGCACAACAGTGCTGGCCCAACTGTATGATTTTAATTAGAGGGATTCTCAGGCTATAAGTTCTGTGAGACCAAGAATCAATGTCTCTTTTATTTACCACCATATTCACAATGTCTAGCACATAGTAAGTGCTTAATGAGCATTCAGTGAATGAGCAAATTATAAAATGAAGGATATTAGATGGAGGGAGGTCATTTTTAAGGGCTTTCAATAAAGACCTGGTCCAGGGCAGGTGTTTGGCACAGCCGTTAAGATGCTGACCAGGATACTTGCACCCCATATTGAAGTGCTTAGGTTCAAGTTCTGGCTCTGCTCCAGTTCCTGCTTCCTGCTAATGTACAACCTGGGAGGCAGCAGGTGGTGGCTCAAGTAGTTGCGCCTCCACCACCCTCATGGAAGACCTGGATTGAATTCTTGGCACCTGGCTGATGGCCCTGCCACAGTTGTTGCAGGCATTTGAGGAGTGAACCAATGGGTGGCTCAGTCTGTATCTGTCACTCTGTCTCTATCTGCCTTTCAAATAAATAAATAAACATTATTAAAAAACTATAGTCCCTAGGGAAGGGATGAAAACTTAAATTAGGGCCGGCGCTGAGGCTCAATAGGCTAATCCTCCGCCTTGCGGCGCTGGCACACCGGGTTCTAGTCCCAGCCGGGGCGCCGGATTCTGTCCCGGTTGCCCCTCTTCCAGGCCAGCTCTCTGCTGTGGCCAGGGAGTAGTGCAGTGGAGGATGGCCCAAGTGCTTGGGCCCTGCACCTGCACGGGAGACCAGGAGGAAGCACCTGGCTCCCAGCTTCGGATAGGCTCAGCACCGGCTGTAGCAGCCACTGGGGGGTGAACCAATGGAAAAGGAAGACCTTTCTCTCTCTGTCTCTCTTTCTCACTGTCTAACTCTGCCTGTCCAAAACAAAACAAAACAAAACAACAACAACAACAAAAAAAAAAAAAACAAAACAAAAAAGACTTGTGGCTAGACAAAAATGTGTGAAGTACTAGTTAGCATTTACATTGAGTATAGAATTCTTATGTGCTAATGTACATGAAACGAATGTTTTTGAATAATTTTAAGTCCACATAAGAATACAGAGCAAGTTCATTGGAACACAAATGATCTGGAGAAAGTAATATGTCTTAGTAGACCAAACATTTCCAGACTTCATAAACAGTGGGCATTCTTTCATATACCATATGTTGTGCCAATAAACAGACTGCTTTTATTATTGTTCTCTTCAGTAGAGTGAGGATGACAATAGTAGTTACCTCATAGGATTTTTGTAAGATCTAAATAAGATAATGAATACAAGGCATTTAGTAGATGATAGAAGCTTGATGAATATTTTCTAGTAAATTAGCATTATCAGTTCAAAGAGTGTGCTTCAAACGCGTTGAATGACATAAATTAGCGTACTTCCTTTAAAGCAAAAAAAGGTAATCTTTATGTTTCTGGTAATTTTTAGAAAATAAGACAAGCTTGAAGATTATCTTGATATGGAAGTTTAGAGAAGAGGTATCTTGTTTAATGGATTACCTGAATAGTTAAACCATTCTTTAGAATACAGCTATAAAAATCTCCAAGGTCAATACCTATATATATTTATTGTTAATATTGTAAATATTAAGGAAATGTTTCAGTATTGAAGATTTTGCCAACCATGCCTGTTGTTTTTACTTAAAAGGATATGAGGATTTAAGAACTTGGATGAGGAGGCAGACTTTTGAATCCTGCTCCACTTTTTTGCATCCTTTTTGTCAGTTGAGAATTAGGCATGATGACAGGATCGATCACATAGTTGTGTTGTAAGGAGAGAATTGATACATGTGGAATGCTTTAAAAATGCCCAAGATATATTAAATATTCTATAAATATTATCTACCATTATTAATGTTTGAATTTAGAAAATTATTTTAATTGTATGTCTTTTTAAAAACTCTTTCAGTTCACATTATATGTGCGAGCACACTATTGTGTGTGTGTGCAGTAGTATAAATGGTTATTTCAGGATATCAATTTGGAGTTACAGCTTTCTTTTGAAAGACTACTTGAAACATATATGAAAAAAAGCTTTTCCAGTGTTGAAGATTGAATTTCCATATCTCTTATACACTTGACAGTTTCTTTATTCATTCTAACAAGTAGAGACATCTGATATTTTCTATGCTTGCCTTCTTTTGAAAATTCTTAAAGTATAAGGCTACATAAAGATATTATTCACAGATGCCTATGTGTATCCAGACAAGAAGTTATTTCTTGAAAGAGGCAGTCATTGTCTTTAGTTGAAGGTCAAGTTTCTTATTTTAAATAATCTTATATCTTTACTTACATTTAAGGAGACCATTTACAGTTTAGATTGTAGGCTAGGTAAGAGGTTATCTAACACATCTTATAGTGAGAAGTCAACATGTGTAACCTGATAAAAATGGCGATTATGTTAAATGATTGTAACAGACTATAAACTGCAATTTCATTGTATGATCAGTTTTATCAGTATCTTCAAAATAGTTTTGCTTGATTCTTGGCCTTGGTGGTATTTGTAATTCACTAGATAGTGGCTGATTTTAGTTCTTAAAACATCATAACTTTTTGTGAACATGCATTCTCTTCTGTGATTTCTCTTCGGTTTTACTAGTTCTGTCACATGCAGTTTCCCTCTTCCATAATTCAGAATTTATTTCAGACTCAAGGAACGTATTATTAATCTAAAAATATTTTTAAAAGGTCTAATGTGCAACAGGTTTGTCATCAGAGAGAAAAAAGCATTTTACATCCAACTGATAAAAATGAATTTACTTTAGTAATTATGTGTATAATATGGTAGCCATTGATAATCAATTAATTTTTTAATAAATCTGTCACACACTTGACACTTACAGTATTTAATAATTTTAATGTTTGGTTTGGATATATTTTTCATATATTTATCATATAAAATACATTAATCAACTTAATGTGTTACTTACAATCATAAACCTACATACACTGATTTATTTAACCATGGAATTCATTAGATGTGTATGAAGTACATGAACATCTTAACACACACACACAAATATATATAATTAATCTAAAATATACTATATTATTCCACATATTTATCTAGAATCATTGATTTTTACATTTAAAATACTCCTTATTTATGGAGTTTAAAAGTTTTATTTTTCTCATTGCAGATATTAAAAATTTCCATCTTTTTAGCAAACACAAGAAAAGCAAGAAAATTATCTGTAATGAAGAGCACCATTAGGGAACATTATTTCATTAACAGTGTATTTTCTGATATTTCTAACATTTTAATTTCAGATTTTCTCTTTTGTCTCAATTTCCATTTTGTTTTCAAATATGTAACTATGGAGTCTATCAATCAATTTCAATATTTGGTAGTGATTTTTATTTCATTTACAGTTCAGATAATTTCAAAGATAATGCAATTTTTGTCAACTAATTCAGGAATTTGTATAACAATCATGATTACCTCTAAACCAGTAGAGTCAACTTCAAAAGGAAGGCCTTGTTTTTGTGTTTGAGGGAATGCAGTACATTCTGAAATCAACTGATAGGAGAAAATAAAACTGAAATGATTTCATTTTGCTCTTGTTATTCCTATAAATTGTAGCCCTAAGTTTTTATTAGGCTTGAAGATGCAAAAAGAGGATGATCTAGGGAAATTAAATGACAAATGGAAGGAAAGAGTCTACGGCAGGTTGACTCAGACTCCATCACAGAACCACGGCAAAGGACTCAAGATGAAAAATAGGACTTTTTAAAAAAATATTTTTCACATATCCTTATTTCTCCATTACCCTCCTCAGGACTAAGTCCAGATTATATAAATCCTTTAAAGTCTTTTTCTAAAGTAGATACATTTAGTTTGTTATAGAGGTTTTTCTGCAGTAGCTATTATCAGAAAGTTGTTATTATGCTCTTCTTCAGATGAATGTGTTCTAATAAAGCATATATTTTATATTTTAAACTCAACTCTAGAGAAGCTCAGGAGTCACTCAATTTACATGCCACTACATTATCATAGCCCTTGGAAAAAAAAAGAGCTTCTGGGCTAACAGAAGTAGCTAGCGTTTGTATAACATATTGTTCTTTGTAGAATACTTGTATTCATTTTGTTGTTTTATCAAGTTCTCACAAATACTCCATGGTAGTAGAATAATTAGTAATTATATTTTACAGATGAGGAAATTTAACTTGGTAAAGGTAATATTTAAGAAACATACTTGAAATTAGAATTATTATGTACTTTAAATTCCTTCATCTGAATGAGCAGAGTTCCCCACAATGCTTGCATCATTACTGGTGTATGCATATTGTGCCACATGTCCAAATAATTTCTCAAGTTTTTGTGTTATTTTCTGTGAGTTTATCTATTACAATAGCCAATCTCTTTACCATTTTAAAATAATTACTGGAAACAACACAGCTACACACTTACTAGATACAAAATTATGTTAAGTGAACCTACACACTTACTAGATATAAAATTATGTTAACTGAACCTATTTTGAAAAGCTTTATAATAAAATAAAATAAGTAGTTGATAACAAATTTGAAGTCGATTTCTAAACAGTCATAACAGTGGATTTTAAAAGAAATATAGATGTCAGGGAAATAACTGTGGGAGCGTGTATGCTGGTGTTTACACACAATGTTCAAAGAAGGTTGCAAATGAAGACTATTAATTTACCTAGTTTTCCCTACCTTAATTTCCATAACACTTCGATGATTTTTTTTTTACATATGATATCCTTTGGCCTGCCTGTACTTAGGAAACCCCATATCATGTGTCTCTTTATTATTTATTGATTTCAATCTTAATTTGGCTGTCTTAAAATAGTAGTATATCAGATTTAGAAAATTTCCCCAATGTCAACAAGGTTGCCAGATTCTTATTTTTGTCTTCTCCTCCCTAACATTCCTCAGCTGGCCATTAATCTCTTGGTACCAAATGGGGGTGGTGGTAGTGGTAAATTATTCTTAACCATATATAACAGCAAACTCTTACTTAGCTGTTAGTTTCCGCTATGAAAATTTTCCATCAAGATGCTACAAGAATGCTGACCAAACATAAGATGCTTTTACTTTTAAAGGCTTTGTTGGTAGTTATGACAGGGAGTTAAATGAAAGACAAAGAAAGGTGAAATTATAGCACTGTTCCTGGATCGTCTCTAGTTGATTATACATTTAATATTTTATTTTATTAAAATTAAATGAAATAGTATAAACTTTTATATTAAAATTGTGAGTAATTAAAGTATGAATTTATCTATGCCATCAGTAAATTAATCATTTCTTCTGCTTGAAGTAATAAACATGTCTCCTTAGACTTACATAATGACTCATCCTAATTATCATTTTAATAAATAATTCACTAACTTCAAGTCAAGTAGTCAAGTAGCACTTGTGCATTTTGCTACCTAAAAGAACAGAAAAAATATCTTTCTGACTCATTTGTAAATTTGAATACTAGAAATATTCTTGCAAAGTTTTAAGTGCATCAATCAATAACTGGTGTAAAACTTCATTTTGATTTTCCATCATAATGTTGGTCCAACCATTTCTGTTTCAGTAAATAAGGATGAAATTAATGTTAAATGAAAATAATATTAAATTCTTTTGGAAATTAAAAACATACTAGTTTTAATTGAATCAATTATTGTCCAATAATGATTGCCCTTATAAATAACATCAAACAAAAACTCAAAAAGCGGTTTTCCCAGGTTTTTTTTAGAGTATACCAATGTTTGATCACTTTTGATTCTTTTGTTTTGAAAAATTGTGATTCAGAATGCTGTTAAATTTTCTTTTTTTTAAACTTTTATTTAATAAATATAAATTTCCAAAGTACAGCTTATGGATTACAGTGGCTCCCCACCATAACTCCCACCTACAACCCTCCCATCTCCCACTCCCTCTCCCATTCCATTCACATCAAGATTCATTTTCAATTATCTTTATATACAGATCAATTTAGTATATATTAAGTAAAGATTTCAACAGTTTGCACCCACACAGAAACACAAAGTGTAAAGTACTTTTTGAGTACTAGTTATAGCATTAATTCACATTAATTCACACAGTGGCTGGACTAGATTGTTTTAAAGCTTAGTTTCTTCATCCTACTTTGAAAGCAAATTCATTCTCTTCTTTCTCCACCACTTTATGTTTTCTGTAAATTAAAAATGATAATGAATTATAAATAAACGAAATTTACGGTGAATCTTTAGTTTCTTCTGAAATTTTACTCTAATCTTCCTTCTCCATCACACTTCTAAAATTGTTGCATTTGCAAAAGGGTTATGGTTGAGTTGTTCTTTTTATTCCAAATTCCTCATCCCAGTAAAATACTATTATTGCCATTTTTCCCTGGAAAATGCACTTCACTTTCATTTACTGGTCTTGTTCTAAGACCTTATTTGGGCTTCAGCTTCTCCATTTGAAATTAAATTTAAAAATCTTCCTGTCTACCAAATTAAAACTTTACAGGTGATAATGAGACCAATATGAAACAAATTGTCATAGTGTTTAAGCATAAAACATCAAGAACAAATGAAATGCATTTGCTGCTTCTCTTTATAAACACCAAAGTCAAGTGCAGACTTCATTCCCAGGACAAGAGATAAAAGGTTATGAACTATACTTTTGAGAAAACTGTAAATTTGATTTTAATCATTTATTATAGATCATTAAGAGAAATGGCAGTGTATTTGTTAAATTCAGAAAACAACCTTTATAATTTCTTTGAATAACTGAAAATTTATTCAATATAATACTAATCATCCTTAATACTTAAACAGAATATCATCTCACTTTTAATATTGGAGAACAAAATAATAGCTTTGGTTATTTATTCCATTTTTATCATGGAAATTAAGTAAAAATGGAAAGTACATAAATACTAGACATCTTTTAAAAATTTTAAAATTATTTTTATTAATGTAAAGAGATTATTTCATTTGGGAGGGAGGGAGGGAAGGAGAGAGAGAGAGAGAGAGAGAGAGAGAGAGAGAGAGAGATATCTCCCATCAAAATCTTCTGGTTTATTCCCCAAGGTTTCATAACAGTTGGGTCTGGGCCAGACTGAAGCCAAGACCTAAGGAACTCATGTTAGGCCTCCCATGTAGGTGGTGGAGATCCTAATACTTGTACCATCATCTGCTGCCTCCCAGGGTGCATATTAGCAGGAAACTGGAATTTGGAGCAGAGCTAGGACATACACTCATGCACTCTTACATGGGATATGGGCATCTCAAACTGTTTCTTAACCACTACAACAAACACTGACCCCTGTAACATCTTCTTATGTAAATAATCATATTCAGGTTACTGACATATGGGTTATAAAATGAAGTTTATGAGACTATCTGGGGACAAAGTTCAAACTGGGTGAGCCAGAAGGGTAGTAGTGTGACAAACCACTTTCCAACACACAATATAAAGTACTCATTCCAGGTAATTAGTTCTCAACCTATTCCATAAATACTATCCTCATTTTTTTGTCTCTGTAGCTTTTCTCATATTTTCCTCTCCTCAAAAATTCATTTTCCAGGGACAGATGTCTGACCTCATGGTTCAGATATCAGTTAATACTCTTGCATCCCACATCAGAATACCTGGATTTGATACACAACTCCAGCTTCTGGTTCTAGCTCATGATTCTCCTAACACAGAACATGGGAAGCACAGTGACAGTTCAAGTAATTGGACTCCTGCCACCCATGAGGAGACCTGGATTGCATCTGTAGCTTTCAACTTTGTCCTGGCATTGTGGGCATATGGACATTTGGGAAGTGAAGCAATGGATAGGAGTGCTTCTTCTCCTCTCCTCTCCTCACCTTCTTTCCTCTCCTCTCCTCCCCTCCCCTCCACTCCACTCCACTCTCCTCTCCTCCGCTCTCCTCTCCTCTCCTCTCCTCCCCTCTCCTCTCCTCTCCTCTCCTCTCCTCTCTTCTCCTCTCCTCTTCCCCCCCATTGTCTCTTCAGCTATCAAATATATGAATAAAATTTAAAAAGAAATTCCTTTTCCAACTGTGACTTCTAAGTTCCACATTGTTGTGGAGCTGACCTTGTCTAAAGTGATCTTTAAACATCTACCACTATTTTTTGAACTTTTGAGAATATTTTCAATCTAAACTAGTATAGTACACATTTTAAAATTTTATACTTTATTTGAGAGGTAAAGAGACAAACAAAGAGGTAGAGATAGAGGTAGAGATAGAGATAGAGATAGAGATAGAGACAGAGACAGAAAGCTTCCATACTCAAATGCTCGCAGTAGCTGGGGCTGTTTTTGGTCTGAAACTGAGAGCTGGGAACTCAATCCAGATTTCTCAAATGGGTAGCAGGAACCCAATTATTTGAGCCATCATTGCTGTTTCTCAGAATCTGCATTAGCTGGAAACTAGAGTCAGGATGAAGCCAGGACTTGAACCTAGATATTCCAATGTGGGATATAGACACTTTAAGCACTATGTTAAGTGCCTACTACCCCACAATTTTTTGTATTTTTCCTTATTATTTCACTGGTTAATCTTATCCCATCGGATATATTGTAAACTTTTTAGGAATATGTTAGCTATTTGTATTCTTGGTGTCTGCTACAGTCTTAGCAATGAAGTAGCAAATAATGAATTATTGATATTTTCCAAGTGAAATGTAGCTGGCACTTCCTATCTGAGGGTTCAACATCTGTGATTTAATCAACCTTGTATGAAAAGTGCTATGAGGGACAGGAGTTCTGCACAGCAGTTACAATGCTGCATGGGACCCCTGAATCCCAGGTTAGAGTGTCTTTGTTCCATTCCCGATTCCACCCTGGATTCTAACACCATGAGAGGCAGCATGTGATGGCTCAAATAATTGAGTTCCTGACACCAATGTGGTAGGCCTAGATTGAGTTCCTAACTCCTGGCTTTGACCTAGCCCAGCCTTGGCCATTGTGGGAATCTGGGGAGTGAACTAGCAGATGGGAGATCTATTTCTTTCTGTCCCAGTCTCTCTCTGTCTTTCTGCCCCTCAAATAAAACAAATAAATGAATTTTAAAATATTTAGAAAAAAACTGTATCTGTACCAAATATGTAAAATACTTTTTTGTCATTATTCCTTAAAGAATACAGTAAAATAACTATATAACATTTTCATTGTATTAGGTGTTAGAAGTAATTTAGAGATGATTTAAAGTATACAGGAGGATATGCTTAGATTACATGCAAATACTATGCCATTTTATATTAGAAACTTGATCATCTTGGATTTTGGTAACTGGAGGTGAGGGCAGATTCCTGGAAGCAATTCCCTTGGATGATGGGGGGTAACATTAGGAATGTCTATATTTTAAATTTCCATATTGAAACTTGTTCACTGACTTTTTTAGTTGTGTCTTTGATAATTTATTTAATTATACAAAACCAACCACAAGATTTTGTAGAACCTGCACAGACAATGGATTTTTCCTTTTTATCAATGTACAATATCACTATTTGTGGAGGACCTACTTTGTTACCGCTTTTGTAATACATACTGGAATAACAAGAATAAGGACACAAAGTACCTCCCCTAAGACATCTTAGAATTTACTGATGAAGAGAGCGTACCAGTTCCAGAAACTAGATCCAAGGATGGCCAAGTATCTATAACTCTCGGTTAGAGAAACCAGGATATAATAACTTCTAAAGTCGGATTTAGAGATTTAGTAAAAAAGTGAAGAGAAAATAGCATCTCAGAAGTTAGAGGAAGAGATAATTAAAGAATAAGAATGTGCTCAGGATGTCATGTGCTGCAACGAGGTTAAACGAAATGAGAACAGAAAATGAAATTGTCCAGTATATTTAGCCATTATGTTGTAACTGACAATATTAGTGAGTGAAGTTTAATTGGAATCGTGAGAGCATAAATAAGACTGCAGTAATCTCAGAGATGAATGATAAGTGGGGATTTTTTTCTTCTTAGAGAGGAGGACAAATGGAAGAAGAGACATTAAACCACAGCAACACCTGTGACAATGCAACATGTGCACTAAAAAGTATTGTTATGTTCCTTTATTTCAAGAAGCATCCTAAAAAGCACAACAAAATAAAGACTTACAGGCTTTTAATTTGTTTTATATTCAGCTAGGAACGGAAAGCAAAGATTTAATTCAAAGTGGTGTAATAAAATGATGTATAGAACTTTCTCGAGAAAGTTACGAAGTACGATTTTTTTTTTTTTTTTTTTGGACAGGCAGAGTGGACAGTGAGAGAGAGAGAGAGAAAGGTCTTCCTTTTTCCATTGTTTCACCCCCCAAATGGCTGCCATGGCCGGAGCACCGCGCTGATCCGAAGCCAGGAGCCAGGTGTTTCTCCTGGTCTCCCATGCGGGTGCAGGGCCCAAGCACTTGGGCCATCCTCCACTGCACTCCTGGGCCACAGCAGAGAGCTGGCCTGGAAGAGGGACAACCGGGACAGAATCCGGCACCCCGGCCGGGACTAGAACCTGGTGTGCCGGCGCCACAAGTGAAGGATTAGCCTATTGAGCGTCGGCACCGGCCCACCATGTCCATTTTTAAAAACACACATGTTTCTTGGAGCACTAAACCTGAGACTTCAAATGAAGGTCCACAGTGTGTATTAGCTGTACTTATCTTCCAAATGGATATAATAATATTTACATCAGTTGCTAAAGGAGATAGTGCGTGTAAAGTACCTATCATAATCACTCATACTAAACATTCAAAGAAATTAGATAGTAATATTGGCAATAATAATATTAGATATAATATTAAAGTAATGTATCAATGTGTTTCGGGGAAATAAATACTAATTTTACTCCTTAAATGAAAGCTTATGTTAAGGATTTAAGTATTTTCACATCTAAAATAACTTGCCAGAAGCTTTGATTCTGTTTCACGAGATGTAAATGGATGCTACTGAATGAAAGGGAAAAGGCTGGTATTCTGAGTGTCAATTAAAATAATTCAATTTGATCTTGATCAATGAAATTGGGTGTCTATGTTAAATCATAATATGCTTAAAGTTTATTTTTCAGTCTCTATTCTACACAGCCTCTACAGAGTAAAAATTATCATTGAAATAAGCTAATTTTTAGAATCTCATCCCCAACATTATGTAAATTTTATTATAAGCATCAAAAATCAGCATTTTCAATATTTTTTACTTAGACTATAACTCTAACATACTTAAGAGTTATTTTTAGATGTATTATATTTCTGGAATATAACTCTAACTGCAGGTAAGGAATTTAATATTGCTACTAACAACTATGAAAACAGATACAAATTTACATGGGTACCCAAACCTATGAATATTAATATAGGATGTAGGAAAACAAGGTGGGTGAGAAAAAATCTTCAGCATAAAGTGTATGCCTCTTACCCTTACAACTACTTCTTAGTTTCTTCATTGGCAAGGTGAAAAAATTAATTTTATCTTCATTGAATAAGTTAATGCATTACAACTACTTATTCTGATGTCTCACACATAGAAAAGTCAGTAACTGTTAGTCATTATCATCCTCTGAAAAAAATTTCAGATCTCATGATAAGCCTATGATGTGTCACTAGTGTCACATTTATGTAGATATTGATTAAGAGTGTGGTAAAATTATTATTTAAATTGTTCACTCTTGCATTTACCTTAACTTTGGTGACTTAAATATTTTGCTGTGTTTTCTTATCTGATTTTAAAATGTGGATCTTGTGTTGAATGTAATTATATTCAAATGAATCAAAGATATATGGCAAATTTACTGGGAATTGAGGATTTATAGTTTCTCTACATCACGTTGATTATTGTATGTTATTTTAAAAATAATCAATTTCATATTTTAGAGATATCAAAATGTTGAAAGTTATATTCAATACCTAACATAATCATGTTGTCCTCAAAAGTGAAGGATAAGGTGATTGACTAACTAAACATTAAATTTTTATAATCTTGCTATGGGCCAGCATCATGGCACAGCAGGTTAAGCCATAGCTTGTGACACTGATATTCCATACCTGAGTGTTTATTCGAGTCCTGGACATTCTGCTCCCTGTCTAGCTCCCTACTAATGCAGCTGGGAGGCAGAAGATGATGATCCAAGTCCTTGGGCCCCTGAAACCTATTTGGAAGGCCAAGATGGAATTATTGACTTCTGGCTTCAGAGTGCCTAGCCCTGGCTCCTTATGACCATTTGTTGAGTAAACTACCAGATGGAAGAGCTCTCTCTCTCTCTCTCTCTCTCTCTCTCTCTTTCTATGATGCTCTGCTTTCAAATAATCAAAGTGAGGTCTTCCATCCACTGGTTCACTCCCCAACTGGCCACAGTGTCCAGGAGCTCCTTCCAGGTCTTCCCAAGCGGGTGCAGGGGTCCAAGGACTTGGGTAATCTTCCACTGCTTTCCCAAGCCATAGCAGAGAGCTGGATCAGAAGTGGAGCAGCTGGGACTCGAACTGGGCCCATATGGAATGCTGGCACTGTAGGCAGCAGCTTTACCTGCTCTGCCACAGCACTGGCCCCAAATAAATCTTAAAAAAGCTAAAATCTTGCTATGGATTAAGTAGTCACCTTTGAGGTGGGCCAGTGCATGTGCAAGCAAAAAAAAGGATACAAATGAGTTATTGTTGCTTTTCCAATTTTAATATTATTTTTGAAATGGATATATTTGATATTTCATTTACAAATATTAAAATGGTCATGTGGAAGAAATATTGAAATGTACTGGGCTTCACTTCTTAATCATGATATTAATATTCTTATAGAACAGAAGATCTTTATATAATATACATACACCCACTCTCCCCCAGATATATTTTCTGTTCTTTTATTGTTTAAATCTGCTAAAGACATGAATTGGGTTTTAGTTTAAGACATTCAACTTGGGAGTTGATGGAGAGTGTTTTGTGATGTTGGTACAAGGCAATGCCCATGGGATCTGGTGTTTAGACATCTAAATCTAAAACACAACCTGAAATCAGGATGCTTATAATACCTATCCCATGTGTAACAATATGTAAAGAAAATGAATTTCTGAGTGCCTACTGAAAATCATTAAAATTATTTAGTATTTGCAATAATTATCTTTAGCTGTACCATTGACTATTTGGTTTTGAGGCATGTTGGTTATTAGTACTGAGCTTTTTATTTTTTTTTTCCATGTATAAAATGTTCTGTGACATCAGAGGTCCAATAGTAAAAGAAACATTCTGAGGTAAATATCTGTGTCTATGTATTATTTTCTATTTCTGCTATAACAAGTTACCACAACTTAGTGGTTTAAACAACACAAGACTGTCTCACAATTGTGGCTGTAGTGAGTATGAGATTAGCTTTACTAAGCTAAGATCAAGGTGCTGGTAGAGCTGTATTGCTTCTGGAGGTTCTAGAAGACAATGCTTTTCCTGCCTTTTCTAGTTTCTACAGACTGTCCTTATCCTTTGGTGTGTGGTCCAGCATCACTCTCACTTCTGTTTCCATAATCACATCATGCTCTCTAACTCTGACCTCTTTTTCTCTTTATCAACACTTGAAATTATGTTGGACTCACTTAAGTAGTCCAGGATAATGTCCCCCTCTGAGAATCTATAGCAATCATATCTGTAGTCTCTTTTGCCATGTAAGGGAACATGTTCACAGGATCCAGGGACAAAAATATGGCCATCTACCTACCACAGCATGTTTAAGTGTTTTTCAGATGTTGAAAATGTCAATGACTTCATATTTGTATCCACTATATTTAAATACTCATATTTTGTAACATGTAAAATTTATTTTAAGATCCTGATTCCTTAAATTTTTGTTTATTTAGGCAATTATAATACCAGGTAAAGGTGAAACATTTTTCTATTATTTAGTGTTGTTCATCTTTTGATGAGTTACAGTCAAATATTTCTAATGATCTATTAATTAACCTTTAGCCCCTTATTGACATGTTTTAATTAATTCATTGTAATATCTTTTTAAAAAATTTATTTGAAAGTCAGAAATAGAGAGAGATAGAGGGAGAGAGAGAGAGAGAGAGAGAGGAATCGAAAGCTAGAGATAGATCTTTAATCTGCTAGTTCACTAGTTCACTCTCCAAACAACTGCAGCAACCAGAACTGGCCTAGATCCCAGAACTCAGTCTGGGTCTCCTACATGGGGGGCCAGGAAACAAATCCTTGAGCCATCACCTACTCCTTCTCAGGGTGCACATTAGTAGGAAGCTGCATCAGAAGTAGTTTACTGACTTACCCACTGTGTCGCTCCCCCTCTTCATGGAGGAACGACACTAAGCCCTGCCTAGGCTTCATATCCGAGTCACGGCACCATTATGTCGCTCCCCGTCTTCGTGGAGGAACTACACAGGACCCTGCGCTGTTCTTTCGTCTGCTCGGCCCTCCCCGGGTTTGCTGCTGGTCCTTCCCGGGTTGGCTACCATCCCTTCCACCTCCGTGGAAGGGCGGTTCCCCCTGCCACATTCCCCACTTCCGTGGGGGAGCGGCACACCGCCGGCCGGCTCTCTCGGGGGCTGCACAGGTGTTCCTTCGGATGGTCCCCTTAGATGTTCCTGGTGCATGCCGTCTCTCTCCTCCTTTATAGTCCTCTTCCACCAATCCCAACTCTGCTACCCACATGCCGAGTACGCTGCTCTCCTCCAATCAGGAGCAGGTCCCACAGTTTATTGGTTGAACTGGAGGCAGCTGTGTAGAAGCTGTTTCCCTTCTCAGCGCCATATTGTGGGAAAGCAGATGCATAGAATAAGTCTTAATTCCAGTAACTTAGTCTAGTCCGAGTTGCTCCCCACACACTGCACCAAATGTCTTCTCTTGCAATAGGCTTTTAGTCAAAATTACACAAAGTATAATTCAAGAGTTTACGCTTTTATTCTATTCAGTTACTTGGTCTGAGATTTTATTATCTTCTTAGAGTAAAATGATTTTATCTCAGTAGAGTAAAAAAAATTGTGTGGAAGTATTTCTTTCTGTTTCAAGAGATGAGTGACTTGTTTTTCTCTTTCTTTTAATTGGCTTCAACTGGATTTTTTTGTAATTGTCTATCAGCTTCAAAGGTCACGGGTAAGGCCAGGCCTATGTCTTGGATAATGTTTACAGTGTTCTCCAATGACTTGAAATGGACTAAATTGTTCTCAGTCAACAGTAGTAAAGGTCACGGAGAAAATCAGTTTAGTCAGCCTTGTCTAGTTCCTAAGTACACATAGTAAAATATACCACAGAGTACAATTTTAACTTTAAAAGAAACTGGCAATCAAGGGATTAGAATCCATCCATCTTTTGAGTGCTTAAACTGCTAGACAAGGATTTTTCAAGAGGAGTTATTAAAATTTCAGACCAATCACTACTCAATTTTTCCTTTTAGATTGCTGTTCATAACCACATTAGAATAGATTATGTACTTTAAAAATATTTACTAAAATATTAAAAGTTATTGGCTGTGGTTAGTTTTGTGATGAGAGTAAGGTGAGAGAAGATACTCATGGTTCTTTCTAGTATGATTCGAAAGCCTGTATACTCTGTTTTAAGGTTTTATGACTCTCTCATGAGTCATTGAGGAGCAAAACAAACAAACAAGTGAATACATCCTATAGTTTAATCCTAGTCAACTTGGCCGAGCTTGTATAATTGTAATCCAATAAAGTTCAATTCAGAAATACCCCGGAAGGATTGTTGACATTAGTCTCCTCCAGATAACTTCTGCTGCTGCATCCTCACAATGTATGGAAACAGGATTTCTTCAGATTTATAACTTGTTCATTAGTCAGAGTGTTACTTACTTAGACTGTCAGCAATTATACAAACGTTCAAGTCAGGTTTAAGTGAGCGATTAGTTATAGCTAAAATATACAAGTGAGAAGCCATTGTTGTAAGCTCATCCCAGATAATGTCAATGATGTTTTTCGTTTTGAGGGTCGGACGAAAAGCAAGCATTTGCAAATCACCTCATTCTAATATAAAGTGAACATTTGAGAAAAAGTAATGGGAAAGAGGTAGAATTTTGCATAAATTCCCTCTGTAGCATACTAACTCTCTTCATACTACACTTGATCTTAGCCAAAAGGCTGAGTAGGGATATTAACTCTCTTCATATAAGACACAGACCAGAAGACTTGCTTTTAAAACAGATTAATGGCTGGTGCCGCGGCTCAATAGGCTAATCTTCCGCCTGCGGCACAGGCACACCAGGTTCTAGTCCCGGTTGGGGTGCTGGATTCTGTCCCGGTTGCCCCTCTTCCAGGCCAGCTCTCTGCTGTGGCCAGGGAGTGCAGTGGAGGATGGCCCAAGTGCTTGGACCCTGCACCCCATGGGAGACCAGGAGAAGCACCTGGTTCCTGCCATCGGATCAGCGCGGTGCGCTGGCCGCAGTGGCCATTGGAGGATGAACCAAGAGAAAAAGGAAGATCTTTCTCTCTGTCTCTCTCACTGTCCACTCTGCCTGTCCAAAAAAAAAAAAAAAACAGATTAATGTGATGTCCACATAAATGCACATGCACATATATTAGTGCTTTACTATATCTAAGACATCTGACCTTAGACAAGTCTGGTTAGGGCTGGTGCTGTGGCATAGTAGGCTAAGCCTCTGCCTGCAGCAATCCACATTCTATACGGGTGCCAGTTTGTGTCCTGGATTCCTCTCTTCCAATCCAGCTCCCTGTTAATGGCCTGGGAAAGCAGTAGAAGATGACCCAAGTGCTTGAATCCCTACACACATGTGGGATACCCTGAAGAAGCTCCTGGCTTCAGATCGGCTGAGCTCTGGCCATTGTGGCCATTTGGGTAGTGAACCAGCAAGTAGAAGACCTTTTTGTCTTTTCCTTCCTCTATCTGTAACTCTACCTCTCAAATAAATAAATATTTTTTAAAGATGTATTTATTTATTTGAAAGTCAAAGTTACACAGAGAGGAGAGGCAGAGAGAGAGAGAAAGAGAAAGAGAGAGAGGTCTTCCATTCTCTGGTTCATTCCCCAACTGGCCGCAATGGCCAGAGCTGCGCCGATCTGAAGCCAGGAGCCAGGAGCTTCTTCCAGGTCTCCTACGTAGGTGCAGGGGCCCAAGGACTTGGGTCATTGTCCACTGCTATCCCAGGCCATAGCAAAGAGCTCGATTGGAAGAGGAGCAGCCATGACAAGAATCGGCACCCATATGGGATGTCGGCGCTTCAGGGCAGGGCTCTAACCCACTGAGCCACAGCACCATCTCCTAAATATTTTTTTTTTTAAAAAGGAAATTCATATTTCTTCCTTGAGTACATACCCCAACTTGGGGTGTACTTTGGACTTCTTTCTAGATATCCCAAATTATGGTTCTGTTTCTGTTCAGCCCCTGCTTTTCCATCAAGATTTGTTATTCCTGTAGTCTACTCCACCCTTCAGCTTAAGAAATAAAAGACTGTGAAACTGTCGGCAGCTCCTTCCCTGAGGATCTCTTAGTGAATATATTTTGTCTGTTCCTCCGACCTGAAGTAATTCCTATGAAGAATTACTATTTAACATCACTAAAAATATTTATGCTTTTCCTATATATGTATACATTTCTGTCATTTTATGATACTCTTATTTAAATTTTATGAAAACTTTCAAATATTCAGGAAAGTTTTAAAAAAATCATACAGTTGACACATAGACACTACCTTTGACATTTTACTCTGCTTGCTTTATTGTAAATCTATTTTACAATTATTTGATATGTTTTACAATTTGGTGTAAAATATCTCATTTTTTTAGAGTGCATATTCATGCCTTGTTCTCTCTCCTCCTCCTCCTCCTTCTTCATCATCATCACTTTATTTTACGCGCACTCTAGCTTGTTTCAGGAAGTGTTTAATTGGTTGAAATGCACATATGATACAATAAAATTTAAAAATAAAAGAGTAAGAAATATGGATAAAAAGACAGTAAGTAGTGAAATATAAGATGTATAAACAAAATAGGTGCTTTGAAGGTCTACATACTTGCTAGAAGAGGTTAATAAAGGTGATTGTTTTAATGACCAAAGCGGAGAAGTAAACAACCATTAGTTAAAAGACACATCTCTCATTTATTTAAGAAACATTCATTGAACCCCATTAAGGTACTCCTTTAAAAAAACTCAGTATACATAAAAATGAAAATAAACCAGTTTCTCAGGAGAAGCATATTCTTCCTGAGACCGAGGCTGGAGTGGAATTTCTTTCATGGGACTTCATAAAGAGAATATTGTATAATGTGATGACCATCATACCCAACAACATGCTCACAGTAAATAGCATGATCAGTTTCAGAGGCTAGTTTCTTATAGTGTCCTTCACTGTAGGTTGATTACCTAATGCCAAAGGTCAGTACAGGGAAAGCAATTATTTGAAAAATCAAAATGATTTGGCCCCACCACACAGCTCTCTGGTTGTATGGCTTCCTCTAGGGATAGATTTTGATGTATAGTCAGTTCAGCTATAACATTACTTATGGCATCATAAAAAACACCATTTTTTCTTTCAAAATTGCACAGTAAAAACCACAGAGCTCATGGGAAAAAAAGGTTAGGTGTATAACATTCAAACATTTTGTCAGTGAAACATTAAAAAAAAAAACCTAAATGAGAAGATTCTGATAGTAGCACAGTTTTATATACAAGGTTACTGCAAAAAGTTTGTGGAAAGTGATAAAAAAAAAGAAATCTATGAAGATGAGGGCTCTTCAAAAATTCATGAAAATGTGTGTTTAGAAAAATTTTTTCATGAATATCACATTTTTGGGTCAATGTGCAAAATCCAATTTTCCATTAACTTTTAATCCAATTTTCCATGAACTTTTTGAAGTCCCCTCATATGTTGAATGGTTAAAATATCAAATATATAAATACTATCATATTTTATGTGGCAATTTATCTTGTGGAAGTGAATTTCAGAAAAGTTGCAACTTGTATTACTTTGAGGTTGTTTATTAAATTTATCCAAAGGAAGACAGAAAAACTGTAGCATCAGATGTGTATGGGTAGAGCTCCTTGCCCTGGATTTAACATTTTGGCCAAAATATCACAGTTAAGAATCGTTTAATAGCCTTAAATTCTGGCCATGTTTTTATGCACTTTAGGTGTAGATCTTTAATGCATGAATTTATATTAGACACATTTTTCATCAGAATTGAAAATTTGATTTGATTGACAGCCTTTATCTTTAGGTTGTGTTTTATTGCTAGGAATGGTTTAGCAGATATCTCATTGTCATTCTTGGCTTTTCTGGAAAGTTGAAGACATTGAGAACTGTAGAGATGTTTGAAGCCACAAAACCACCACTAGGATGAAAAGACATCCATTTGGCAGTCTTTGGAGATTTTGATTTAAGGGAGTTATGTAAATATAGTCTTTTATGTTTTTATTTTTTTATTTTTATTTTTGACAGGCAGAGTGGACAGTGAGAGAGAGAGACAGAGAGAAAGGTCTTCCTTTGCCGTTGGTTCACCCTCCAATGGCCGCCACGGCCGGTGCATCGAGCTGATCCAAAGCAAGGAGCCAAGTGCTTCTCCTGGTCTCCCATGCGGGTGCAGGGCCCAAGCACTGGGGCCATCCTCCACTGCACTCCCTGGCCACAGCAGAGAGCTGGCCTGGAACAGGGGCAACCGGGACAGAATCCGGCGCCCCGACCGGGACTAGAACCCGGTGTGCCGGCGCCGCAAGGCGGAGGATTAGCCTAGTGAGCCGCGGCGCCGGCGTCTTTTATGTTTGTGAGAAAATTCGTTCCCATTTTTTTCACTGTTTGGTCTAGGATCAATATACTCAGCAAGTTTTTCATTTCTCCAATTTCTTTAAGTCTTCTTGTTACTGACTTTGAAGCAGCACTTGAAGTTGTTGCAGGTTGTGTCACATTTTTTCACACCAATAGTCAATTCTCTGAATCTCTCAAACTGAGTGTCTAACAATTCAATTCAGTTCTGGTACTATCTATTTACCTGGTGTTGGCATCAGATCCCACAAATTAAAGGACTTGGCTCTTCTAAACTGTTCCCACTTCAGAAGCCAGCTGCAAGTCCTGGGAACCATCCGTAATTTCACTTGACTGGGTATAAATCAGGGCTTTCCAAGACCTCCTGCTCATATTTGACAATTTGTTGGAACAACTCAGAACTCAGGAAAGCTCTTTGCTTGCACTATTAACTTATTATAAAGGATACAAGTCAGAAACAGCCAAATGGAAGAGATGGGGGAATGTGTTCTGAGGAATTTCTACACCCTTTCCAGGCACAACACCCACCCAGCACTTTGATGTGTATCCCAACCCAGAACGTCTGTCAATCATATTAGTTAAGAGTCTTCATAGAGCACATTCCCCAGTCCCTTCTCCCTCCCTGGAGATCAATGGATGGGGCTGAAAGTTCCATCTCTTTAATTACTTGGTCTTTTTGGTGACGAGTCCTATCCTGAGGCTATCCGTGCACCTTGTTCTAAGTCATGCCATTAGCATAAATTAAAGTATGACGAAAAAAGGCCCATGAGGATTTTTTTTTGAAAAAAAAAAAAAAGTCACATCACTCAGGAAATTAGTGGGTTTTAGGAGCACCATACCCAGCACTGTGGACATAGAACAAATATATTTTTTGTATATCACACAGCCATAGAAATTTCTTTTGCTTTATACATTGTTTCAAGTGGGCCATGAAGTGGATTCATTTCCGTCTCTTGCTTAGAAGACATCAAATACTCTTTCATTTTGAAACACTTTGTTATTTCAAGCTTTTCCTCAATACTTAAAAATTTTCCTTTTCATGCATTACTTGAGGTTGTTGAACCAGAATGTTTATACATGTTGTAGATGTTGGCATTTTCTTAAATATAAAAATGTTCTTCAGTACAAAAGATGGCAAAACACCATTTTCTAAGATAACATGTTTGTTCATGGTGAACTGAAGTTGCTAGTAGATTTTTGATGTGTTTTTGTATGTTTTTTTTAAAGATTCTAATGTAGGGTTTAATTTTTCATGTTTACCTAGAGTGTTCCAGAACATAATCAAATGTGAAATTCTCTTTATGCTCAAATTGCTCCCTAATATATCAATCCTGTTGGAACAAATTCATGTTTTCAAAAAAAAAAAAAAACTGTAGCAGATTGACTGCTTCTCAAGGAATGGACGGGCAGCATATTCTTCAGAAAATGCTGCCTAAATAATGCATAAACTTCTCTACTACAGCTTCTATTTAAAATAACATTGAGAAAATAAAATAAAATAAAATAAAAACGTTGAGAACTAAAATTCAAGAGGATCAGCATGTAGCTGAGCAGTTCAGACACCAGCAAATCACATCAGAGCATTTGACTTAAATTCCCAGCTCTAGTGCCTGACTCCAGCTTCCTTATAATGCAGGCTCTGAGAGGCAGCAATGCTGGTTCACGTAATTGAGTTCCTGTCACCCACATGGGAGACATGATTGAATTGCTGGCTTTTGGCTTTGGCCTTGGCCCAACCCCAGCCGAGCCACGGCCACAGTGGGCATTTGTGGGTTAAACCAGTGGATAAGCATGCTATCTGTTTCTCTGCCCCTCAAATGCATTTTTTTTTTTGACAGGCAGAGTGGACAGTGAGAGACAGAGAGACGGAGAGAAAGGTCTTCCTTTGCCGTTGGTTCACCCTCCAATGGCCGCTGCGGCCGGCACACCACACTGATCCGAAGCCAGGAGCCAGGTGCTTCTCCTGGTCTCCCATGGGGTGCAGGGCCCAAGCACTTGGGCCATCCTCCACTGCACTCCCGGGCCACAGCAGAGAGCTGGCCTGGAAGAGGGGCAACCGGGACAGAACCGGCGCCCCGACCGGGACTAGAACCCGGTGTGCCGGCGCCGCAGGCAGAGGATTAGCCTAGTGAGCCGCGGCGCCGGCCTCAAATGCATTTTTAAAAAGGTGATTCTCCCTAAGAAGTAACTGGAGTTTAGTTGTTCTGTACTACTGTTTACACGAAGTATCACATGCTTTAACTGAGAATTCAGAGTCAGGATGCAGGAACCAGGACCCTATCCTCCTTAGTTGCCAAAATGTTGGTTACAGGAGGGATCTTCAACCAAAAAAAGTGAAAAGTGAAAAACATTGATTTCTGATACTAGTGCTGTCCCTCACATATTAGAAATCATCCTATCACTTATAATTTATTTTCAACAACATAAGTCAACATTTACAAAATTTTTGCAAAGTCCGGGTGAACAGGTCACTACCCAGTTAAATCAAATATCTCAGTCTGAGAATAGGCAATAAGTTTCAATTATTTAAGAATTTTATATGATAGTAACCATTTTGCATTTCCTTGCATTCCATTTATTTGCTGCTGCTGCAATTATATTCCTACTACCATGGTGTTATGACCATCTTTTTTTTTTTTTTAACAAGAACTAGAGGCTGTACCATAAATGAGTAAGTACAACTTAGTTCTAGGACTCTTTATGGAAATCAGCGTGGAAATCAATACCTTGGAAAAAGCCACGATATTATGCTTATGTCATACTTTATCAGCTAGTCTCTCATAGTAGAAAAATACTTTGAGAAGGTTCTTTGCTTTTTGGCATTATATAATTTATCAAACAAAATGAACAGCATCATCAGCAAGAGATATGTGAAAAGCTGAGTGACTGATTTGAACATTAGTCTCAAAATATTCCCTTTCTTGTCATTTCCAGCAGGCAGTATGAAACTTAAATGTGAAAGCTTTCTGTTTAGCAGAGCATTTCAAATAAGCCAGCCACCCTTAGGGTGTGGGACTGTAAGTTCTGGTTCTACTTAGTAGGAAGGTACTATAATATAAGAGAAAACACTATTTTGAACAATTCACAGTATAAAGACAAATGCTTACTATTAAAAAAGGGTAAAAGATAAAGTATACTATTTGAAATGCTGACTCCAAGAAATGATGACTTCCTTCAGAGAAAGCCATGATATCCTGATTCAGAGAATAAGATTGTGTCAACACTAATTTCTATTTGGCAGGAAATTCTTGTTTGAAATTTCTCACTGTGTTGATACAAAGAAGGATACAATTATAAAA
This sequence comes from Oryctolagus cuniculus, assembly GCF_964237555.1. NCBI lineage: Eukaryota > Metazoa > Chordata > Mammalia > Lagomorpha > Leporidae > Oryctolagus > Oryctolagus cuniculus. The sequence goes on from NC_091453.1 coordinate 58,259,225, forward strand.
TGAGAATTTTATAGTTTTCCTTAAAATATAATAGTAAGAATGGTATTTTTTTGCAAAAAAGACTATAGCTGTCATAGAGCAGCTCATGTATACTACTATCCTATTAACCACATATTTATGAAAATCTCTTTGACTTCAGCAAAGGTACATTTCCTCTGTAATTTACCTAAATACGGTGCCAGCTATGGAGCTTACCTTAACACATTTACATTCCAAAATAACTCAGAACTTGCAGGATTTTTTTTTCTTTTTCCTCTTTCTTGTAACACAGAAAATTTATACCTCTAGCAATAAGAAAAGATATCTTTGTGCCTATGGCATCACTTATCCACATTGCTGATGATGAAATTTGAAGAGAAATTGAATTACATCCTATACATAACTGCACTGTGTAAAAGCCTGTGGCCATGCAATAATGAACATCATAGTAATATGAGCATCTTGCTCATCATCATGAAGTTTGAATTCATAATTTTAATAATATGTTATTATGCATTTATATTTAATTTGTCTACCCTGCTAATATGCAACATGAAATACAATTACAGAAAAGCAGTGGGAAGAAAATATCCCAGCAGAGATGTGAGCAGGGATTCCAAGGGCTAAGAAACAGAGTAAATAGTCTTTAACTAAAACTTGGTTTTACTATTTGAGACAAGTTGTATCTTGTTACTCTTCTGTCCCCCAATTCTCCAGTAGCTTATCATTTCAGTAGAGGGTTAAGCCAAAATAAGACAATCTGGACCCTTTGCTTCTGTGACCTCAACTTCTTAAGCTTCTTTGTTTAATCCACTCCATCTATGTTGGCCTCCTTGCTGTCCCTGCACAGGCAATCTCAGGGATGCTGCATTTCCTTTTCTTCTGGTTGTAATTCTCTTCCCCAAGATATCCACATAGCTCACCTCATTTTGATTTTTGATCAAATGTCACCATTTCAATGAAATTTCTTCCTTGATCATACCAAATTGTATCCTTCCTCAATTTTTCCTCTGCTTCATTTTTTTCTTAATACGTATCACTTATAATGTGCTATGTAATTTACTTATTTACTTTGTTTATATTTATGCCTCTCCTACAAGTTTGTAAATTCCATCAGGACAGATATTTTTTATTCTTATTTGTTTACTCATATTTTCCCAGTGCTTGTAACAATGCCAGGAACATAATAGATGTTCATAAGTACTTGTTATGTGAATGAATGCATGGTGGGTACTAACATAAGGGAAAATGTTTCTCTTCCACAGATAGTGTAGAGACCTTCAAGCTTGCTCACAGTTAAATATATGCAATATTCTTATGATAAAAACCTCTTTATAAGCCACCTACCTTTTTATTTCAGACTAAAACCTCCTTTTAATCTTCTTCAAAAGTCACATGATGCGTATCTTTAAGCAGATGATTTGCATTTTCCATTGGAGAACAAACTGGAGTAATTGTTAATGGAAAGATAATCTTATACGCAAGGTTGAAACTCAGAACATAAATAGCATTGCAGTGCTTTTTGATAGGGTGCAATATTACAGGATGCTAAATGTCAAATATAGAAGCCCTTCCTTTTCTGTCATATAATACAGCCTAAGAAAATGCTCTCTTTTAAGTTTGAAAATTGAAGATTATTCATATTCTAAATGGAACTTCCAGGAAGGGGTGTACACAGTGTGGGATAGGTAGATAAGATTGAAGATGTCCTCAAAAAAAAAAAAAAAAAAAAAAAACAAACAAAAAAAAAAAACAGAAACCCATGCAATTTGATCCAAGATCAGTGATTTTTATACATACAATTTCTGTGTAGAATTTATATAAAATATTTATTTAACTGTATATCATCAGCTGAAAGGGACTGGTAAGTACAAAAAGTAATTAATTTATAATCACTTGAAACAAACAAGCTTTTAAATCTTGAGGCTGTTAAAGAATCCCTTACCATACAATAATATTCTAACTTGGGAAATGTCAGTGAATTTTTTTTTTTTTTTTTTTTTTTGACAGGCAGAGTGGACAGTGAGAGAGAGACAGAGAGAGAAAGGTCTTCCTTTGCCGTTGGTTCACCCTCCAATGGCCGCCGCTGCAGCCGGCGCACCGCGCTGATCCTGGCAGGAGCCAGGAGCCAGGTGCTTTTTCCTGGTCTCCCATGGGGTGCAGGGCCCAAGCACCTGGGCCATCCTCCACTGCACTCCCTGGCCATAGCAGAGAGCTGGCCTGGAAGAGGGGCAACCGGGACAGAATCCGGCGCCCCAACCGGGACTAGAACCCGGTGTGCCGGCGCCGCAAGGTGGAGGATTAGCCTATTGAGCCACGGCGCCGGCAATGTCAGTGAACTTTTAAAAAATAATTCTTCTATTCATCTCCTGGAGTTTTACAAAAAAGACATCCTAGACCACTATCAGTCAAATGTGCTAAAAATATTGCAAAATTATTGGGATGAGGAAGGGCAATTGTCTGCACAATGTGAATGTGTACATTTAAATTGCTGTTAAAATAAGTGACCTAATTTGTATTAAAATTCTTTTTCATGACAAAACTTTATTAGACAACACATCATTAAAACCTGTGCATTTGTGGGCATTTGCTGCAGCGGTTTAAATATTACTTGGGATGCCTGCGTTCCATATTCAAAAACCTGACTCCACTTCCTATGATTACATCTTCCTGCTAATGTGCACCATGGAGGTAGCAGGTGGTGTCTCCAATAGTCAAGTCCCTGATACCTACCATCCTCATGGAGATAGGACTGAATTCCCTACTTCTATCTTTGACCTGATACAGTCTCAGCCGTTGTGGGCTTTTAGGAAGTGAACTAGCAGATAGAAGCTCTCTGCCTCTCTGTCTCTCCATCTCTGTCTCTGTCCCTCTTTCTGTCTTTGTATCTTACAACAAACAAAACAAAACAAAAAACTGCCTGTTTGGCTAACAGCCCTCAACATAATAAGTAGAACCACATGGACTGGGCTACGGTCCTGCCTCTCTCACTTGCTACATACACATTAGTTTGTTTGACGAACAATCACAACGGGGTACTCTCTGAAAAAAATTGTTTAAGTGTAAATCACTTACGGGTTTTAATAGATTGATCGACCAATCAAATGTGTAATAGTAAAGTAAATATCTTAAAATGTTAACAAGGTGATTTTGATTTTAAAAACATGTAGAAAATTATCTTTATTTGATAATGTCATGTTTATGTTGCATATTTCTGAGTTTATAAATCAGGAATTCATACATCTGAGATTAATTAACATATTGTGCCTTCTAACAAAATTGTAATTCCCCTCTGATTGCACTGGATACATTTTGACAATGCTAAACTAGGTAGTAAAAGTATCTGGGCTGGAACAGTGTTAGAGAGGGGATTTTGAGAAAGCAATATTCATAATTACATTGTAAACACATATTTGGACATGAGCTATTACACATGGGTTAATGATTACTCACCTATTCATTCAATAAATGTTTATTAATATATTATATTCTGAAGTCTAAAACAAAGCCATGACTTCAAGAAGCTCACTCTCTGGTTGGGGGTCAGCATGTAAAATAAATAATTCATACTCATAGCATGTTGTTCTAAGTGAAACTGTAGAGATCTATTTAAAGTTTAGTGTGTCCATAAGAGAAGGACTGCAAATCTTTGCTTGTTTGGATCAGAGGAATTTTTATAGTGGAGCAATAATTTGATTTGGATATTGAAAGAATGTTGCACAACCATTTATGTTGAAATTACAATGAATTTATCATTTCCAAGTTTAGATGGGTGTAGAATATTTTCCAGTAATTCTTAGTCACCAGGAAGATAGCAAAACCTTCAAATTCCTTCCCATGGCTCATAAATATCTACTTCAGACTTAAATGTATTTTATCCTCAAAACATCTGAATATTCAATCTTGTCCTTCAATATCAGAGGAAGACTTACCTTTTCAATGCACTGAGAAAACCAGGGCCATAAGGAAAGAATTACTGCAGCTTTCTCCCTTTCTCCCTACTATATATCATCATATCCATATATCCATTTCTTCCTCTCTCATAACTCAATGGACAGGGTATAGAAATCACCCAGAATTCTTCATCTGGCAAAATTTTCCCCTTCTGTTTATTCTATTTCTCTAAGCAACTTTTTTTATCAGATATATTTTCTGTTTTAAAGATTCATTTATTTATTTATTTGAAAGTCAGAGTTACAGAGAGACAAGAAGAGGTAGAGAGAAAGATCTTCTGTAAAGGCCAAGGCTGAACCATTCCAAAGCCTTGAGACAGGAGCTTCATTCTGGTCTCCCCCATGGGTAGCAAAAGCCCAGATGCTTGGGCCATCTTCCACTGCTTTTCCCAGGCACATTAGCAGGGAGCTGTACTGAAAATGGAGTAGGCAGGACACTGTCACAAATATAGAAGGCAGGCGTCACAGGCAATAGCTTTTACCCACTAGGTCACAATGGTGGCCACCATCAGATATATTTTCTATATCCATTGTCAATAACAAATTTTTCTAACCATTAAGCCATTTTCTTTATAGCTAAGAATCATTTTAGCTTGTCTATGCTTACATGTCTATGCTTTCTTCCCCCATTATCTTACTGTCAATTGTCTTCAAAATACAACCAGTTGGCTTCCCAACAACTCAACAACTCCTACCATTACCTTGTAATAGATCTTCCTAAATTTATCACTGGGTTTAGTAAAGACCATATTGCTTCATCACCTTATCTTTTCTTAAAAGTTTTTATGTGTTTTTTTTTATTTGAAAGACAGGGAGATAGATAGACCTACAGAGAGATTGTCCATCTCTTGTTTTCACTCACCAAATGCCTACAATACCCAGTGCTGAACAGAGACAAAAAAGGAAGCCTGAGAGTCAATAGGGGCCTACCATGTAGGTGGCAGGGACACAAGTACTTGAGTTATTGCTACTACTTTTCAAATAGGGGCCTACCATGTAGGTGGCAGGGACACAAGTACTTGAGTTATTGCTACTACTTTTCAAAATGAGCATCAGAAGGAAGTACTGGAACTGGAATTAGAACCCACTCACTCAATGTGGGATGCAGGTGTCCCAAACGCCATCTTAACTGCTGCACTAAGCCTCCCCACCCGTTTTATCTTACTTCACATCTCTGATACAGTCGTGCTTACTATTTGAGACTCCAGACCACTATCTTCTTCTTGCTGCTGTCCTTTCTCAGCTTCTATGATGCTATTTCTCTTCGGTTTCTTCTATTTCCTCTCACTCTCTTTATAAGAACTTACATTTAATTTTTTTTTATTTGACATGTACAGTTATAGACAGAGAGAGAGACAGAGAGAAAGGTCTTCCTTCCGCTGGTTCACTCCCCAAATGGCCGCCACGGCTAGCGCTGCGCCGATCCATAGCCAGGAGCCAGGTGCTTCTTCCTGGTCTCCCATGAGGGTGCAGGGCCCAAGCATTAGGGCCATCCTCCACTGCACTACTGGGACACAGCAAAGAGCTGGACTGGAAGAGGAGCAACCAGGACTAGAACCCGGTGCCCATATGGGATGCTGGCACTGCAGGCGGAGGATTAACCAAGTGAGCCATGGCGCCGGCCCCCAAGAACTTACATCTTGATACCCCTAAAATGTTGATGATACTCAGGAATCCATCCTCATCAACTGCTTCTTTGTTTCCATGGCCTCTTCCTTATAAACTCGCATATGCCATGTCTTGACTAGTATGCATATAACACCGAAGTTTCTATATACAGTCCAGAATTCATTACAGAACTTCAAATCATGTATATTCAACTTCCAGCCGGACATCTCCATTGGCACCTCAAAAATGAACTTCCTCCCATATTTTCTTTATCCAGTTTTCTCTCCCTCTGAAGATACTATTCAGTATTCATTAAAGATTAGGCTTATAATAAAACTCCATGTATTTCTTTTTGCATGCATATGTACTACCAAAAGTAAAGAAACAACGATAACAGATATAAAATACAGGAAGTAAAAGTGACTTTTTTTTTTTTTTTGACAGGCAGAGCGGACAGTGAGAGAGAGACAGAGAGAGAGAGAGAGAGAGAGAGAAAGGTCTTCCTTTGCCGTTGGTTCACCCTCCAATGGCCGCCACAGCCGGCGCGCTGTGGCCTGCGCACCGGGCTGATCCGAAGGCAGGAGCCAGGTACTTCTCCTGGTCTCCCATGGGGTGCAGGGCCCAAGCACTTGGGCCATCTTCCACTGCACTTCCTGGCCACAGCAGAGAGCTGGCCTGGAAGAGGGGCAACCAGGACAGAATCCGGCACCCCGACTGGGACTAGAACCCGGTGTGCCGGTGCCGCAAGGCGGAGGATTAGCCTAGTGAGCCGCGGCGCCGGCCAAAAGTGACTTTTTAAAGAACATTCAAGAACATTCTGATATCATTCTAGCAATTACAATTTGGGGATTAATAACATACTAATTATAATTTGAATTAGTAGATCATCTTGCATTGGCAAAAATATCCTAGGTTAATGAATATCTTTTAAGTGACAACATATTCTCTAAGCCACCACTTCCACCTTAAAAAGCATAAGAAAACATTTTGACATTATAGTAGCAATTTACTATTACATTTAATTTGAAAGTGTGCTGTAGTTTATATTTATAATAGATTATAAGAATATCACTAATAATCATAAACTAATAAAAACAATTATCTATCATGATTTGCTAATGATATTATTAATTGGATATCTGAAATAAAAATGGATTTTATAACTGGAGTATCAGTGCTATCCTCTTAATTTTTATAAGATCTGATTAGTCTGAAAAGGGAGCTTGGCTTTGTTTGTCCTGATCTCATTTTGTAAATGCATCTTCAACTTCTCTATTACTATAACCTATGTTTCCTCAGGTTTCCTCTAACCAGTGTCATCTTTAGGGAGGGGTATGAAAAATAGAAAGCTTAATCAGTTTATTGAGGTTGATTTACTATAAAAGAACTAGTCCACTTTTGGTTTTTTGTTGGTTTTTACCAACTAGCTCATTGTCTCACTGAAATGTTTGAATTATCTAATTACTTTGATTTCCAATGTAGAGGAGTTATAGAAAATGAAATAATTCTCTGAAAAGTTCCCAATGAACACAGACAAGTAGAAAGAATAGACAAGAAAGGTGGAGTAACAAGATTTTTTTTAAAAAATGCAAACACTTGAAGGAAAAAAATATTTTCATCTTAGAATTAGAACTGGAGGAACTTTATGAAAGGGGATATTGAAGAGTTTTAAGCTAGAAAATAACATTGCTCATGTGCACTATATGTAATCCCATTTGATGAACATATGAAAATTTTATTGGATGCTGTAAAATTGGATCTGGTAATACCAATTATAAATGATTGCAATCATCTAGGCTTAGCCTAATGCATTGGGAATGGAAAAGAGAAGACATAAACAATGGGGAGGAGATTGGCTCATTAACTTTGTGGGAACGATGGTAAAAAGATTTGGGATAAATTTCAAATTTTTGACTTGAGATAGTGAGAACATTAACCAGAACATGAAACATGGAAAATGTTAGTTTGATTAGATTAATTTTGGGCATACTAGCCTTGAGAAGACTATGAGATGTCCAAGCGAAAAAAATGTCTGATTGCAGTTGTATTTATTCATTAGAATCTTGGGGAAAATATTTGGGATGAGAGAGAATTAAGTTCTTGAGTTACAACATATTGATGGTAATTGAAGCATTGACAGTACATAATTCATTTGAGGAGAGCATATTGACTAGGACCTTAAAGAATATTTGCATTAAATAAACATGACAGTCAGAGGAAGAAGCCACAAATGACAGAATGTAGAAAAAGCTCCAGGGCAGCGGGTATTATAGTTTGAACATGATTGGGCTCCACAAATCATGCAGACATTAAACCACACAGCCTTATGTTAATGGTACTGAGACAGAAGGAACTTAATTACGATGTCTAAAGGTCAGGCCTTTTGCAAATAATTGGATTGGATTAGGTTGCTAAGGTGGAAACCCATGAAGGAATTATCATGGTTTTATGAGAATAGACCACGTGGGTGACCATGCTGCCTGTCACTGCTTCCTGGTTTGCCATGTGATACTCCCTCTGCACACGTGCTGCCATTTGCATCCTCATTAGAAGCCAGACCAACAGTACCACTCGGTGTTGGACTGTAAACCTCTAACAGCAAAAGTGAAAATAAACCTGTTAGCTCCTCTCAGATATCTGTAGTGACAGAAACTAGACCAAAAAAAGTAGGTGACTGTACTAAATATCATAAACCAATATTATTCTGCATAAACTCCTGCACCCCAGCAAGAGTTTAAAGGTGGTTATTTACAGTTATTTATTCATACTCATCTCAGCTATCAAAAAATTGATTGTTAGACAAAAATATGTAATTAATTAATACATTTTTCTGTTCTTGAGAAATCATAATCCAGAGAAAAGGAAAGAAGGATTGGTTTGATTTGTGTTGATTTTTGTATCATAGTAAGGATCAATACACTAGTCGTCCTTTACAAAGTTAGGATAGGTTGTGGGATTAAATTTTAAAATTAACCAATTTATAGCCAAGAGCTTGGAAGTGCAAAGAGTATAACTCTTGTGCTCAAATATCTTGTAGTTTAACAATGATAAAAAAACCAGAAATAGGGGTTTTTTTTAGATTTTTATTATTTATTTAAGCGGTAGAGCTACAGACAGAGAGAGGGAGAGACAGAGACATAGATCTTCCACCTGCTGGTTCACTCCCCAAATGACTGCAACTGTCAGATGGGCCATTCTGAAGCCAGGAGCCAGGAGCTTCTTCAGGGTCCCCCACAAGGGTTCAGGGACCCAAGCACTTGGGCCATCTTCTACTGCTTTCCCAGGCTATAGCAGAGAACTGGATAGGAAAAGGAGCAGCCAGGGCACGAATTGGAGCCCATATGGGATGCTGGTGTCACATACAGAGGCTTAACCTACTATGCCACAGCACCGGCCCCAGAAATAGGTTTTTAACTTTGGTGCAATAAAGTGAGAAGTGTTAGAAGTCTTAAGTCCATCTGGAATTTACTTTTCAGTTCTCCAGTTCCCTGTGATTTGATTGTTCAGATCATAATATTTCCAGTTTGTTTGAAGTGTTAAACATTACAAAACACAAAGCATATCTATATCCATATGTATGTTTAAATGGATTTTTGAATTTATACCATGTATATTAAATCTTTGTTTTTCTGAAATGAGTTTCCTAATTTGTTACCCGGTGTAAATATTTCAAAACAACATGCATGCGCACTTGTGTGTGTGTGCACTGGCACATGTGCAGCAAATAGCCTTCCATAAAATTCTCCTTACTGAAAAAAAGGAGCAAAAATAATTACTACACAAGTAGTGCATGGAAATAACAATAAAACCTATTTTCATTCCCTACATGGGTGCATGCTTATGTATGTGTGATAATATATTTCTAATAATGAAATAGCTCTATACATGTTCTCTCTCCTCCAAAATTGGAGCTTAGCTCTCCAAAAACTTTTGATGACAGCAAAAATATTCACTTTACACATTTTTAAGCAACAAACACAAAACAGACAGCACATTATACTGGTATGTAAGCCACTGGGATAATATTAATTAACTTTCATCAAGAGAATTTTTAAGAGCAATTTTCATGCTGAATTGTATTCAGGCATGTGATTTTCACTGTAATGTTTAGCAATGTAATGTGTCTGGCTCGCTAAGCACCCAGCCCCACCACTTTAAAATCAACCAGAAATAAAGAACATTCCCAAAACTATAATTTTCTCATTATTTGTAACACTTCAAGAGTCCAAATTTTTCTTCTATCTTGGGAGTCATAAACTAAAATATATTGAAACAGATATATAAGTTCATATAGGAGAGAATATAGACTTATCCATGGCAATGGAAACCTACAAGATTTGGAGAATATTTAAATTTTTAGCCAAATGCTTGATTAAAGCAGATTTTGTGAATTGGAATGGATTTTGACTGAGAACATCTTGGCTTGTGGTTGTTTCTACAGCACTGGGACATTTTTTTCTAGCCTTGTAAATTAGACCTTGGTTAAACATTCACTTTCTATGCTTGGCTTTCCTTTAGTGATCCTTATATTTCTGGCAGTCACCTATTCCAGCTAGCTACCCACTTAATTATTCATCGAGGAAAATATTTTGAATATCATCTGTTAAAGTTTTTAGTCTATAATTTATTTTCCTTTGGGTGTGATTCAGAAGACAGTGTTTCAAGAAGGATACTTTAAGTTATTATGCCAAGGATTAAAAGGTGACTTTATTTCTGCTTTGATCAACACATCATTTCCTTTGGAATGTGGTAAATCCAAAATCAAAAAGGATTTATACCCATCCAGTGGGGCTTTTATATGAAACCGTCTACAACTTGGACATGGGGCTGTCAAAAAAGAATAAATCAAAGAAATGAGGGTAAGAAACATTCTGTATTCTTAAAGCAAATGTAAAAATGAAGTTAAGCATTATGACATCCGAATATAAAGAATTTTTTGGGGGTAGTTGAGACTGCATTCAGTCATTGTTAAATATTCTTGTAAATCTTTAGAAAAGATTCCTTCATGTTCAAGTCACTGCATAATAAGATGAAAGATTTGAGCTGTGCCTTCCAAACCCAGGGGATGAAGTAAAGAACCAGCTAAAGTGTAGTGCATACTAAGGACAGCTATCACAACTCTAGTCTTCTCTCACATCAGCCCTTAAAGGGACTATCAACACTCTCTGCAGAGGTTACTAGCATCTGTTCTTCCAAATCCTCAACGGGAAAGTTGGAGATAAAAATTAGGATCAAAAAATAAATCCATGTTTGAGGTTATTGGACTACGCCTGCTTACCATTCCAAGAGTCTATCAGATGGTTTTAACTGAAATTCAGTTACCTTTTTATTTAAAAGTTAGAACCAATCATTTCTTTGCACCATATACCAAAAACTAAAGCTAACAATGAACACATTTTTGCTTACTTATATATTCCGTAATATTACTGTAATGGAAAATTTCAAATAGAAATAGTAGAAGACAAAAGAATGTTGGATAGATGATTAATTAGCAAGTAGTACCATGTCAATAACAATAAAACCTATTTTAATCCCCTACATAGGTGCATGTGTATGTATGTGTGATTGTGTGTGTATGGAAATGAAGCATTTGGTTGATAAGTTAGGAATATCTACCTAACCTTTAATATTAAGCAGATGATTCACGCTGTCTAGACAGTCTTTATTGAATTATCATGCATAATCACATAAATGGTTCAATAATAATGAAATGTAAATGTTAAAATATTTGTACAAATAATTACTAAGATTGATTTTTATAAAACTGATTTTTAAAGCATTCTGTTGTGCTTCACATTTGTTTTGTACTCAATTTTGACTTCAATGTATTTCTTCCACTTTGTATATACCACCAGCTGTTCTTTAATAGTTAGGTACTATATTTACTGGTTTACTTCTCCCAGTACTTCCAGTCAGACTCCTCAGGAGTTTTCACACTCCCTTGCAATATCTCTTTCGTCTTTTCCCTAGTTAATTTGTACTTTAGCTCTCAACTCAAATAAAATTTTCTTGGGAAAACTTTCCTCGGTCTTCCTGACCAGGCAAAATTCCCATTATATGCTCCCACAGTACCATATTTTGTTGCTTTATATGAATCTTTAAAGTTCCAACTCTCTATTTATTGGTGTGATGATTTAATTAATGTCATACTCCCTAATAAGACTGCCAGTTGCATGAACCAGCCTCTGCTTATTGTGGCTCTCTACAGCTTCTCTTTCCCCTTGTTAAAATGTCTGAGTCAATGAAGCACTCAATAGATGAGGAAGGAAAGAAGAAGGAAGAAAAGAAGGAGGGAGGGAGGGAGAAGAAAGGAAGGAAGGAAGGAAGGAAGGAAGGAAGGAAGGAAGGAAGGAAGGAAGGAAGGAAGAATGGAGGGAGGGAGGGAGGGAGGGAGAAAGAAAGGAAGAGAGTAGGGGAGGAGGGAGGGAGGGAGAGACTCAGATGAAGCACTATTGGAAGACTTGCTTTTCTTCTTTGAAAAAAAAAAGATAAAGTTATAATGGCTCCTTTTTTCCTTTTGTACATATTATTGCTTAATTTGTGGTAAACTCTAGAGGTAGTCAGTTACCCAGGGAAACCCCCAATCTCAAATAACAAAGGGAAGGTTTACCTCTTGATCACACAATTTAGGAACTGAACACAAGTGAGATTCTTGTATGTATAGGTTCATTTTAACAAAGAGTAGTGAAAGTGAATATTGGAATTATGTTCGCTATTTTGGTGAGGCTGATTCTTTCTCATATGAGAATGATTGATTTTAGGTATAATATATATATATATATGTGTATATATATATATACACATATATATCCTACTTCTTTTCATGAAAACATGGAGAGACGATGGATATAAAACACATAGATGAGAGAGCCAATCAATTTCTAAATGCCCAGAAGTGTCTCTTGTCTTTTTCTGAATTAGTTGGCTGTTCCGCTAACAATCACAATCAAATGGAGACAGAACAATTTGTTCTAATATTCCTTCACTGATCATCAGGCATCCCTTATGTTTATAACTTATCATTCAAGTTTTATCTTACTTTGATGTGATTTCTTTTCCTTTAGAAATTGCAAATCCTATTTTAAGATTCATTTCAAACTCTTGCATTTATGTACTATTTTTAATGTAATGGAACATCTTTTGAACTTCATCACTCATTGAGTCCTTGTTTCATTTAAAAATTATAGAAAATATTAATTGGATGTAGAGGTGGAGGTGGAGAGTGGGTGGTAATAAAGAATAAACATGCATAGTATATATTTTATTGATACTCAGATTGAATAGAACTTGAGAAAGGTGTCAAGATAGATAGTTCATGTTACCAAGCTTTCCCTTCATGATGGCCTCTTTCTATTTTAGAAGTAATTTAACGCAGAGATGACTACAAAGTGCAGGAAAACATAGGTCCCTAAGCAAAACCAAATGATATTGACTAAGTGTTGTGTCACTGGAAGCAGACATTCAGACTCCCTGATGTTTTAATTTTTGATTTAATTTTTTGATAATGCAGCACAGTTGCATATCTGTGTCCCAGACAGGAAAGAGAAAAAATGACAAGCTAAACCATTAGGGGGTTTGTATCTACTTACCAGTTTTTTATGCTTTCTCTATTTTTAATATGCCAAATCTAGAGGCCTCCCAGGATAATAAAAGAGATTTGATTGGGTTATTATCTGTCAAAGATAAAATACAGTGACTCATACAAAATTAAATCAAAGTGAATTGTAAAGCCTAAAATGATATCACTTTCCCCACATTCTCATAATCAAGTTCTCATTTACCTTGAGTATATAAATATGCAGTTAGATGCTCTATCTTTTCCTAATTTCTGCAATCTGATCAATGTCTCCATGACCTATTGCTATGTAGAGCACATCTACTTGGTGAGCATTTATTTGTGTTATAAAATAAAATAAGTAGAAAAACATTTATTTAAAAAAAGCATCCAGTTGATCTTGTAAAAGTCAAGCCTTCTATAAAGTTTCTAATTTTTTGATTTCCAAAATTCAGGCCAAGGTTCAATTTCTCATCACATTTAGCAATTTAGAAGTTTTGTTTTGTCTGTATGCACTTGAATCACTTGACTTTATAACTCAGACTCCAAGCATGGAAAATTGTATGCTTTTTAAAATTTTTATTTCTACCAATAGGAAGGATTTTAACAGCAACTTTTTCATGGTTAATCACAATAGCTCTGTTAACTTTGGAATCAAACTGGGAGAATGGTGAGATGGAGATAAGAACTAGAAAGGAAGATAACAGCCACCTTTAAAATTACCATATACACAAAAGCGAAAAGAAAGAAAAATCTGGCATTATAATTTTACTGCCCAGTAATGATAATGAACAAAAAATAAATAGTGCTTCTCTTCATCCAAAGCCTGTTATGTGTACCATAAACTGTGAACTCAATATTCATTACAGATATGTAATTTTTGTGCTTACTTATTTTTATTTGAAAGGCAGTAAGACAGACACACACAAACATACACATCCCATCCTGATTCCGTCCTAAAATCTCTGCAAATGCTGGGGCTGGAACAAAACAACAGCTTGGAATTCAACCTAGGTCTCCCATGTGAGTGACAGGGATCTAATCACCTACTACCTCCCAGCGTGCACATTAGCAGGAAGTTGGAATCAGGAGCAGAGCTGGGGACTCAAATCCATACACTCTGACATAGGATGTGGGTATCTCAAAAAAAACTTTTTCACCCCTATGCCAAATGCCTGTTCCTATGACTCTATTATTATTGCTATTTTACAGATCAAGGATCCAAATAACTCCCTCAGGTAGCAATTGGCTAAAATTAAACTCAATTCTGTTGGTCATTAATACCATTCTCATTACTTCTGCACTGTCCTGCATACTAGGATGTAAACATGGCACTGTTAATGTTCAAATTCCTCCTTAAATGATTCTGCTTTATCACTCTATAACATGTCCAAATGAAGCTGAATATTTTTATACTTAGTGGAAATGATTCAAGTGATGATATAATTTTTCAAGTACATAAAGGATTCCTACAGGCAAGGTGTTTGTTTTACTACTACAGTAGAGAATATATAGCAGAGTGTTTAAACGCAATGGGAGTCAGGTTAGGATTATAATCTTTTTTAAGTTATGATGAAGTTGTGACAGTCACAGTGAGATACCAGGGAAGGAAATGTAATCTATTTAGGAAAATACTCCTCACTTTAACAATTTTATTATAATATTGTTACAGTGCAACTTCAACAGGTAACACATTAAGAAGAGTGGTGATTTTGACCTATCTTGACTGTGGATTTTTATAATTCTCCATATTAACAACTTTCACTTTAGTAAATAAAGCCCTACAAATTGTTGGTGACTTTTGAGTAACTCAAGACCCAGGTATCTTAAACATCTGTTATGAAAATCATAGGTTGATGTTGATTGCACAGTAAGTAAAAAACTAGGAGGCACAGAGTTGCCTAGAGAGCTAGATAACCTCTTGCAGCCCATTCTGATGCTATGGTTTCACGATTCTGTGGTAATGGTGATGAAGATGGTTTCTGTTCTTTTTAGCTCCCAAAACCTTTCGCACAACACATTCTGAAATTTCCCAGATGATGGAAGTAGATGTTTGATTAAATTGGGAGTTGTGAAATCGTGGCTAGAGGGCACACAGCACAGTTAGAGAAAGAATAAATCTCAAGTGAGAGTTTATTGTCTTCCTCAAAAAAGGGCCTAGGGTTATGGTTTTGTTCTTGCTCTATGAACATCTGTAGTGCCAGGTCTTTTTATTTTCCTGTTGCCTGGGTAGTACCACAAAGTAAAATTTGAATATTCTTGAATAAGAAGTTAAAAGCCATCAAATTATTTAACTGTGTTATCTGTATTTTAGACCTTGAACTAAAATGAGAAGGGAAAATAATGTGGACTCAGGCAATTCTGGAGAGAAAAAAGAACACAGGATACCACTCAATGATTTAATTTTTTTCTATCACATTGGTGTATCATTGCAAGATTTATCTGACCAGGAAAAAATAAAGTTAACTTAACAAGCACTAAAGTGCCTACAATGTGCCAGTGGAAGTGAAGGAGGGATGCAAAATTTAATTAATAAATATCCTTATTATGGGGGCTGCTGCTGTGATGCAGTAGGTTAAGCTGTGGCCTGCAGTGCCAGCAAGCCATATGTGCGCAGGATCGAGTCCCAGATGCTCCACTTTCAATTGAGCTTCCTGCTAATGAGCTTGGGAAAGCACCAGAAGATGGTCCAAGTGCTTGTGCCCATGCACCCACGTGGGAGATCTTGAAGAAGCTCCTGGATTCAACTAGTCCCAGCCCTGGTCATTGTGGCCGTTTGGGGAGTGAACTAGAGGATGGAAGATTCTCTCTTTCTCCCCTCCCCCCTCTCTTACTTTCTCTCTGTCTCTCTCTCTTATTCTTCTGATTTATAAATGAAATAAATAAAAAAATATAAACCAATTATAGGATTTAGGTCAGGAAAATATCTTTAAAAAAAAAAAAAAGATGCTTAGGGGCCGGCGCCATGGCTCACTTAGTTAATCCTCCACCTGTGGCACCGGCATCCCATATGGGCACCGGGTTCTAGTCCTGGTTGCTCCTCTTCCAGTCCAGCTCTCTGCTGTGTCCCGGGAAGGCAGTGGAGCATGGCCAAGTGCTTGGCCCCTGCACCTGCATGGGAGACTGGGAGGAGACACCTGGCTCCTGGCTTCGGATCTGCATAGCTCTGGCCATTTGGGGAGTGAACCACCGGAAGGAAGACCTTTCTCTCTGCCTCTCTCTCTCACTGTAACTCTACCTGCAAAATAAATTAAAAAAAAAACTTTAAAAAAATAAAAAAGATGCTTAATTTTGAGCAACTCACAGTACAGGAAGAATATCAAGAAAAATCATATTTTTTCATCTACCTTAGTCAGCATTCAGATTATATCATGTAAGTATGCTGTATATGGAAACAGTGCTGAAAAACTCAAACTATTTCTGAATTTAATGGCTAAGTAAAAATTGCATGTAGAAAAAATTAAATATTCTTTTCTTTTAAGCCCATATAACATCTCATATCTTTCAGCAGTTTTCCCTGTTTGCTTCAAAATCCAAAATAATTTTCTAAATAAACTCTTATAATGCATATTGCCTAAAACTTCTTATCCACAAACTTCATGCTGTTATGTGTTTTTGTTTCCATCTTTATGAATTAAATTAATTACATTAGAATATGAGCTATAGGGCCACCATTATGGTGTTGTGGATTAAGCCTCTGCCTCCGATGCTGGCATCTCAAATTGGAGTGCCAGTTCGAATTCTAGCTGCTCTGCTTCCAATACAGTTTCCGGCTAATGCACTTGGGGAGTCAGTGCAAGATGATCCATTAAATATTATGTCAATTTAAAGAAGTCTTAGATGTTTCTAAATGATTTTATTTTTGAGGACTTACAATAAGTCGTAAAAGACATTTTAATTTATTCTTCTCATGATACTGTGAAATAGTACATTGGCAGATACTATTTATTTTGATGTGATCTGGATCATGGATAGCAGGCTCATCCCTAGACCTCTTTCTTCTTCAATCCTATGTCTTTTTTATATCATAGTCTTTCTTCTTGATTTAGAGAAAGACTATCTCTCTTATTTCTAAATCTAACATTATCTCATAGACTTATGACACCGTTTCATCAAGCTGCCTTCAAATTTTTTCAAAATGTAACTTCTTTTAGGCTTCCCTTAATGCACATTTCCTCTTATCTCAAAAAACATTTTTGTGGGCAAATAGCATGACAGGGTACTGGAGTAAAAATACTACACATTGTCTTACTTCTAGAAAAGACTTAATTACTGCTTTCTCAATTATGATAGCAGTAGTACCTACCTCATGAAATGAGACAAGGGAAATATTTATGGATAGAAAGTACTTATCACAGGGTCTCACATATTGTTAGCTTTGATGAAGGGTATCTATTATTATTCATACTACTATTATCATCATTTCCATAATCTACACATAACACTCTGGTTCTTTTCTCTCTTTAGTTGAACTCTTTATCGCCATCTCTTTCTCTTATTTCTTCCTGAATACAGAGAATATCTCTAAATTTTGTAACTAAATTTTCTATGTAATATTTTTTTCTAATCTCCTGGATGACAACATGTCTCCAAATTCCATTTTCAGCTATGAGCTCTCCCTTGACCACTAGATACCAAATCGTAGTCAACACTTCCTTTCTGAACTGTATTTCTTTGTATAACTGACATTATTTTGCTTTCAACATTCTGAGTCATTGTAATGATCCACTATTGGGCCTCACTGGCACCAGTTTTTAAATGTTAACAATCCCTACTACATGTCATTTGAATTGTGGCTTCTACCTGCTTAAGAATTTCGCTATCTCCTAGTGTAATGTAAGTATAATATAGTTGACATTTAAAAGCCTCCAGAGTTTATCTTAACTTACTTTACAGCCTTTTTCTTACAAATCCAATACCTGAGTCTGTGACTCCAACTAAACTGGTGGACTATTATCATTTGAATGCACTTAGCGTTTTGAAACACCTATGGTTTTATACCTAATGCTCCCCTCATCTGGAAATGCTCTCCCTCCTTGCCTGTTAAAATTTTACAGACCCTTAAAGGCCCTGCTTCAGTTACTTCTGGGATGCTTTCTTTTGCAGTCTCAATCTCATCTGATCTTCAGTTGCACTTAATGTGAGTTCATGCCTCTGCACCTGCAGTTAATATGCTTCTGTACATGTTTATTAAGTAAGCATTTCTGAATGTCTGCTCTACTTGATAGATTCAGGGAGAAAAAAGTTTCCATTGTTCAAGAATTTGCATACATTGCCTTAAATTAATTGCACACTCATCGTTGTGTTTGAGGCTTAACACCTAATAATTATCACTCCAACTGGACAAGTCCCAGCCAACTAAATAAAGCTTGATCCTACAGCAAGTCTTCCAGTAGTTGCTCCACAATAGAAGGTACTGTTGACATCTGTGGATGCTATAACAAGGATGATTGTGGCATTCAATATCATTCTAGGAGACTGCACCTCATAGACCAGTATTCAGTGATCCTGTGGCGGAAGTCTGCTTTCTGCAACCACAGGCATGTGACATAAGAAATAGACATTACTGTAGGTCCAATGATCTTCCTGGGAAAGGCTGATGACACCATCTGCTCATAAATGGATCACATAGGTCTGCCCATGGTGGTAGCTTTGACTGGTTTCTGTTGGCTTGCGTCTTTCTAAGAGTCATCAGGGTGCTACCCTCATTGTGATGTGCCCATTACCTGCTTCCAATAGAAAAGAAAGTAAAAACAATATTTAAAATGAAAGCAAATTTAAAAATCACCTATTGAGCTCAGTAACAGTGCCATGTATGGTACCCAGTAATTAATGCATATTTGTTGATTACTAAGTTTTTGTTAGAAGAAAAGTCACTTTTGGATAGGTTTTGATTAAGAGAAGTCTGTTTTAGATCTGCTGGAGGTGATGTCTTCAAGTTAAAGAGATTTCAATTGTGTTGATATACAGGGGCATGTTATCCAGTAGAGGATAGTATACATAGCCAACTGGGTCTGATTATAAATATATGGGGAAGATTTAATTAAGAAAACAGTGAACATTTCAACATAAACTTGCAATATAGACTAATTTGTCACATAAACTAAATGACACTTTTTCCATTGATACTAAGATAGTCAATAGCCAGCACGACTGCCTTTCCTACTCCCCAGTGGGTTACACCTACAGCTGTCTTAATTGTTTTTGCCATTTCAGTGTCAGCCGGTTGGACTATTGAATGCACTGTATGATGGCAACAGCTGGACAACTGCTGGACTGTTGTGTCTAATTATGCGAACAGATGGCTCTAACATGACAATTAGCCTTGAAATGTGCAACATGCTGAGGATATGAATTTTATCCTATTTATGTTCATAGTTTTAAGACATAAGAATCAAAGGAACAATACAAATAAAAAAGTATTAAGGTAAAGCAACCATTGCTAGATACTTTTACAGCATTATAAAAATTCTGATAATGAAATCATCTCCTTAAATCCTGTCCTAGCTAATGACACCAATAATACAGTGACAATTATTGGATTTGACATTTTGCATCCAATAAACTCTCAGGAGAAGAATTTTATGGAGGAAATAAGTTTTTTTTAACATAATAAGAATGACTTCCACTGAATTGATTAAATAGATAAATTTTTCTAATACACACTTGTATTTGACAAAAAACAGCTGTCCTTCACTAAGACAATTCCTATAAGGGGAGATATAATTCAAGATATAATTAGGTTCTGGGAAGGATTTTTTTAAAAAATATGTTTAAGATTTTTATTTATTTGTTTTTGAAAGAGAGATGGAGAGTGAGAGTGAGAAAGACAATTTCCAAATACTGGTTCATTCCCCAAATGCCCACAATTGTCAGGGCTGGGCCAAAGTCAAAGCCAGGAGCCATACACAATCTGAATTTCTCACATGGGTTGAGCAATCACATGCTGTCTTCCATGGTGCACCATTTGCAGGAGGTTGGAATAAGAAGCAGAGCCAGGATTTGAATCCAGGAACTCCAGTATGGAATGCAGACATCTCAAGCAGTGTCATGACTGTTGAACCAAATGCCCTCCATGGCGGGCAGAAATTTTTTGAACCAAAATAAACTTATCTTTTAAATTTTATTTATATACTTACTTGAGAGGCATAGAGGCAGACAGAGAGACGGACAGAATGAATGAGCTCCCTTCTGCTGGTTTTCTCCTCAAATACCTGCAAGAAATAGGTCTAATCAGGGGCTAAAGCTAGAAGCTGAGAACTCAATCCAGGTCTTCCACACAGGTAGCAGGAATCCAAGAGTTGAACCATCTGCACTGTTTCCCAGGGTTTGCATTAGCAGGAAGCTGGTGTGAGGTATCAAACCTGGGCATTCAGCATGGGATCAGGCACCTTAATTACTAGGCAAAACACTCACCACCTAAACTTAGCTTTAAATTTGATTTTCCACCATCCTTGTGAAATACCCCCATTTTCTATTTACTGATCTTTAATGCCATCAGATAGTTTCACCATGACTCAGGTAAAATTGATCTTAACAATATGCATCCCATTGGTAACAATATTATCTCATCAGAAAAAGTTATAAAGTACTCCCCTAAATCTCAGCAGCTACTATGGATGTTCATTTCTAAATTATTAAAAGGCTTTCCTCCACTAGAGTCACTCGGCCTGTATCATTGAGTTCATTTTTAATTTTTCATGCTGATAATAGTCCTTGGCTGTAGAGCAGGAATATTTTCATTGAAAATGGATGAGGAGTCAGAAAAAAAGTGGTTGAAAAGATGTCTCTTGCAAAGTAATAATGCCGTTTTGATAAGCTACAACACTGCTGAATTTCAGTTTTCTAGTCAGTAAAATAAGAATATCAGTCCTATTCTACACAAAGTTGCTCTGATTCTCAAATGAAGTCATGCCAAAGAAGAGTTTGAAATGTGTAAGTAATAGTATACATTTAGGGAGAAAAATTTATCATTATCTTATCTGATAAATTTCTATAGTTGAGGTGTGAAAAATCATTTAACTCTTGCTCTTCCTTTGAAAGAGCTATCAAAATAATTAAGCCTTCAAATAAATGTACTCACGTGCTCATTGGCATCTTGAATTATATATCACAATAGTGAGGTGTATTTATTATTTATTTGCAAGAAAAACCCTTTAAGCATAAAAAATAAAGGATAAAATAAAATTCCAGAATATTGACTTCTTTTTCATATATATAATATTTTCTGTTGTAAAATATTTACTAAAACATCATATTTTTCATCCCTTTTTTCCTTAATAAAGTATCTGTAATGAATACCATGATTAGCACACTGTGACACTGTTTCTCTTAGTTGATTAAGCACACCTTAATGGAAAAATAATTAAACTCTAAAGAGATACGGTTACCCTGTAATAAACTCAGTTCCCAAGCATCACATGGGATCTAGCGCAAAAATTCATTTTTTTCACAAAACTTTGGATTACAATTTCTTGATAATTGTGTCACCCAGAGTTGTCTTTGAAGCAATGCTTAATGCCAATACAGTATAAAATTTGCAGCTTATAAATGTGAATGCATTTTTCAACTCAATTAAATGATTTTCTCCTGTAGTTATTTTCCATATAGCCTTATGTATGTCCATCAATATGCTAATAATGTGTGAATAGGATTGCAGTTAGTTGCTCTGTGACTAAGAGTTTGAAGTTTACCATAAAGAACACTAGGGATCTTAGAAGCATACTTTTATTTTACTTTCAATGTATCTTAATATGATTTTAACCTTGCAGAACTGAAATTTTATGTCTTGTTTCAGAGTATTTAGATATGACAAGCCTTGGAAAAATGTTTTATTGTATCTTTCCAACCCCTTGTTGGGTATTCAAATTTCTCTTTACAGATAGAACTGAATACAATACAAATGCAAGCACTTCTACCACTCCACTTCTTTCTTCTGTGTGGGAAAGAAGTATATGTGAATTCCCTTTATTCACTCTCAAAAAGCACGTATTTTCTCTAGGGCCCATTTATTAGTCATTATATTATTTAGGCAATATTCTTCTAATGAAGAATAATCTGATTATTGGTATAAAACTTTGACATCATTAGATGTAAAATCTTTTGGGAGTTACAACCAAAGAAAAACTTGTTGGCTCAAAAATACAAAAACTCGGCCGGCGCCGCAGCTCACTAGACTAATACTCTGCCTTGTGGCGCCGGCACACCGGGTTCTAGTCCTGGTCGGGGCGCCGGATTCTGTCCCGGTTGCCCCTCTTCCAGGCCAGCTCTCTGCTGTGGCCCGGGAGGGCAGTGGAGGATGGCCCAAGTACTTGGGCCCTGCACCCCATGGAAGACCAGGAGGAAGCACCTGGCTCCTGCCTTCGGATCAGCGCAGTGCGCCGCGGCGGCCATTGGAGGGTGAACCAATGGCAAAGGAAGACCTTTCTCTCTGTCTCTCTCTCACTGTGCACTCTGCCTGTCAAAAAAAAAAAAATATATATATATATATATATATTTACACTCTGTAAGTTATCTTGAAGACCTGAAGCCCTATTCATTAAAATTGAAGTGCCAGTGTCATGCTGACACTACAGAGTGCTGCTACTAAATACTGGAACTCTTGCATACAACACCTGAGCCATTAGAAGTCCCTAAACTATTGTTTTAACAGGATGAGAGCAACGTACTGTACATAACTAGGTTTTGTACTGCAGTGCAAAATAACCTTTCCATAAAAGTATGTACACTAAAAAGCACTTTGCTGAAAAGACCTTGTTGATGGCAGAGAAGTAATAAAGAACTTTGTGACAAAATCAAAACTGCCCTGTGAATTTCAAAATATGTAGAAAAGAAAGAAGAGGGGTGCTTCTGGCTTCATACAATAAAATGTGATTTTATAAACAAACCTTATGTTTTTCAAAAAAGCATTAGTTGCTGTTAACAGATTTCCTTTGGCAGGCATGTTAAGTTATTTGGAAGTAGTACTGAAAGTGACTGTCTAAAGCTCCTACAGATCCAATTGCTCCAAAATCTAACTGGGTTATCTGAACAACCATCTCTACCATAAGCATAGTTTCATTTCACATATATTTGTTTGTAGGTGGGATATTTTGACTGAATTGAATTTATTTTTTGAGTGATCCATATTGCTTTGTTTTTCAAAAGTTGTCAAAGAACATATGAAGCTAATTCATAGAAATCTCAGTGATGATAGATCATCCTTAGAGTTGATAAAAATTTGGCATTTCAACCTAGGTACTGAACTCTTATATCCTTGTGCCTGAACTGTTTAAACAATAATTTGAGAACTACTTTTGGGATGGGCGTGGATTCCTATCATTTGGACTCCCGTCATTTAATTCTTGTTTAAAATACAGAGCAGAAAAGAAAATGCTATTAACTTTTAAATACTTGCTTTGTTCTCACATTTACTGTCAGCACTTCCAAGAGTTTGCTAGGCTTTCAATCACACAGCCCTTAATTGGCACATTAGTTGATCAGTTAATAAAGTTTGTCTTATAACTTAATTGTGGAAGAAGCTCTTAATTTATCTGGTGATGTTGAGACTTCACTGGCTGGCAGAGATGAGCTAAATTTGGCTCAGCTCAATCTGATGGAACTACAAGCTCAGCGAGAACAAAGAGAGGTGGTAAGGAAAAGTTGTTATTCATTCACAACATAGGGTAACAGTTAAAGAGCAAACACTCTGGAGTCACCTTGCCTGGTTTCAGATCATAGCTTCACAATGTCATAACTATATGTGCTCTTGGGCATGTAAATAACATTCCATTTGCGGTGAGCTTTGGGCACAGCCAGTTAAGCTGCCGCTGAAGAAGCCCACATCCCATCTGAGAGTGTATCATTCACATCCCAACTTCTCTACTTCCCATACAGTTTTGATGATAATGTATACCCTAGGAGGCAGCTAGTGATGGCTCAAGCCTTTGAGTCCCTGTCGCTCACATGGGAGACATGTGTGGAGTTCCAGGCTCAGGGTTTCATCCTGGACCAACCCCAAATGTTACAGGCATTTGGGATACCAACATATTTCTCTCACTCTCTTTCCCCCCACTTCTCTTCTCCTCCCCCGCCCCCATCACACTACTTTTCAAATAAATGAAAACAAATAAACAGTAAAGACACAAAACAGAGTTTTATTTGAGGGCAAAATTATCCCAATAAGGTAAATAAATGTTAATAAGTAATATTCCATGGGCCATTTTTTCATTATCTGTAAAATGACTACAATAGCACGCCCTGCACACAGGATTTATATGAAGATTAATGGAAATGTTATTTGTCAAATGATTGTTATAGTATTTTGCATATAATTAGCTTTTGATATGTCAATTTTTAAGCATCCGTATTCATTAGACCATTGAATATATTCAAATCCTGCATTTGTGTAGAGCATATGGCTCTACCCTGGTATTGTTATTTCCTCTAGTAACTAATCTTACACTTTTTTTTAAATAGCTATTTCTCAAGTGAAATAGAAGCATATGTGTAGAGTGGACATTTTTAAAGTGAGCTTCCTCTCAATGTACATTGTGGTTTTGCACACTGGAATCAAGGGAAAGCATTTCACTGTTCACTGCATGGTCAGGCTGCGATGTCAGGTAGGACATAGCACAGCGCGGCCAAGGTTAAAAGGCAGATAAGTGCCATCCAGGGAAGAGACCACTGTGTGACCCGAGGACATCGAGAGCAGACTGCCCACACTCTAGCCTCCAGGGGGAACGTC
The DNA here is from genome assembly GCF_964237555.1 of Oryctolagus cuniculus. Taxonomy (NCBI): domain Eukaryota; kingdom Metazoa; phylum Chordata; class Mammalia; order Lagomorpha; family Leporidae; genus Oryctolagus; species Oryctolagus cuniculus. The sequence continues at coordinate 58,284,045 of NC_091453.1, forward strand.
TTTACTTACAGCAAGAGAAGAGAGAATGCATAAAACCCAATTTCATGTAATACTGTTTTTCAGTGGCCAGTGGATTCACTCTATAGCCTATGCAAATGGTGTGACTGCACACACCCCACTCTGTGCAGCAGTAACAGCACTCTGCCCCTTCCCTCTGGGATCAGATATAACAGTGAGGTTTGCCAGGTTTCACATGACACACACCAAGTAGAACAAAAATGTAGACATCAAGCTTGGGAGACAGAAAGGTAGATCCAACCAAAGAAAAATGTCCAGTGCAGGTTGTGAGAGCTAAAGAAAAGCTCTTATGGTTGTACTGTCTCATTGAAATAAGAAGCAATGGCACCAGGTAAGAATAAGAAGCAATGGCACCAGGTAAGAATAAGAAGAGGTGAGGGGCCGGCGCTGTGGTGTAGGGGGTAAGGCAGCCGCCTGCGGTGCCGGCATCCCATGTGGGCGCCAGTTCAGGTTCTGGCTGCTCCACTTCCAACCCAGCTCTCTGATATGGCCTGGGAAAGCAGTAGAAGATAGCCCAAGTCCTTGGGCCCCTGCACCCATGTGGGAGACCCAGAAGAAGCTCCTGGCTCCTGGCTTCGGATGGGCGCAACTCTGGCAGTTGCGGCCATCTGGGGAGTGAACTAGCAGATGGAAGACCTCTCTTTCTCTCTCTCCCAGCCTCTCCCTCACTGCAGCTCTGCCTTTCAAATGGATAAATGAATTTTTTTTTTAAAAAAGAGGTGAGTGTGTCTGAAGTTTGAGAAGCAATAAAAGGTGAAACATGGTCACCTCAGAGAGCTTAGGAAGTTCACTGATAAGGGAAATTAAGTATGATTGCCACACTGCACTAAGGATCTACTTCAGGTTTGTCTTCATAAATTTAAAGTAGAAAGACTCAGTATGATTGGATATTTTCCTCTCTTACATTCACCTCCTCACATTTAGATCCAGAGTTGGCACATGACTGGATTTAGCCACATGAGTGTGTTGGAGGCATGAGAAGGGCAAGGTAGTTTAGGGTGTATATAAATTACTACAAGATCCCCAGCCCATGTCTGAAACTATAGGTAGTACCAAACCCAGTATATGCTATGTTTTTATATACATACGTGCATGCATTTCTAAGATGGCATGGTAAGAGATAAAAATAGAAATAAAAACCAGAACAATTATGATAATATATTGCAATAAAATTGCCAGCATCACAAGTCTTGAACTTTAGGCTTTTATTAAATAAGATAAAGTTTACTTGAACACAAGCACTACAGTATCACAAAATGTCATCTGGTAACTGATATGCCTACTAAGTAACCAGTAAGAGGGTAATGGATACCCCATGGATAGACTAGCTAAGGTGAGTCACATCCCGGGTGAGACACAGTAAGACAGTACAAGATTTCATCACATGCCTCAAAATGGCACATGATTAAAATTCATAAATTGTTTACATCCTGATTTTCTCACTTAATATTTTTAGTATGCAGTTGACCATGTATAAATTAAACCATGGAAAGAGAAACCAGGAATAAAGGGGGAGTAATATAATTGCAATAATGGTCGATGGAATTAAAGATACAGGATAAATTACTTTGTTACACTCATGTTAGATGCATGCCTTTTTAACTTTTGGTCAAAACCATTGTCTTCCTGTTTTATCTGTGTTACTTTGGTCAAGTCAAATTCTCTGAGTCTTAATTTTGTTATGCAAAAAAACATGGCTGTATGCATCACTATTCAGTTAAGTAAAAAAGGAAGAGATACACACAGGGAACGAGGTACTTACAAAATGTAGAGAAATCTAGAGGGTGAAAGTTATGGTGCTTCATGGAGGAACATTAGAAAAGAGATTGGCTTATACAATCCAGAAGAAATCAAGAAACTAATTGAATCCTTCACTGGCTGAGCTTTTAACTCTACGGCAACTGTAAGGAAAATTCTCTGTTGATTTTCCTTCATGACTGGGAAAATCCTCAGGAAAAATCAGAAAAAATTTACACGAAGATGGGAAAATGTGTGATTAGAGAATTCTTAAGAGTAAAGTTAAGGTGCATGAGACATTGGGTGAGCAAGATATCAAGATGCAATGAGGTACACTGAGAGATAGGCTGCCCTCTTCTCATACCTCAGATTCTAGGAGCTGGTCTCTTTCTTTGCTGTTATTGACTTCTCTCTTTGACTTTGCTGCTATTGACTTCTTTTCCTCTACATCTAATCAATTTCTCAAACTGATTCTTCTTTCTCAAAATTAAATCCAACAAGCATTTATGGAGTACTTACTGGTCATTCAGTCATTTAATCATTAACTCAATCATTTGACAAATATTTATTGGACACCTAATATGTGCTGACCCTCAGGATAAAATGGTGATCAAATTAGGATGACCTTTGCCCTCATGTACTAGTGATGTGTTTGGGGAACATCAGATATGGATTTAATCACTTCAACATTTGACAATACACATAGGTACAATCAAGGCCTTAGAAAATTCTGCACTGTTTAACTTAGCATTTCTAAATATTGTATGAAGTGACATCTTTTTTTTTCATTGAAACACCTATTAATATCCCATGGGGTACCACACATCTGCTTAGAATAAACCCCTAATTAATTTGGTATCCTAATCCTCTCCGAGTACAGCCTCAAATTATGTTTTCATTTCTTTCCCACTCTCCTCCACAAGCGATATGAATACTTCATTTAGTGTTCTCAACTATTTAAGAAGTATATGACTCTTCTTCTTCTGCCCACCTCTCTCCACAACATTCTTGCCTCTTCTCCATAGTGGTTCTCAAAGAGATATGGGCTGAGATCTATAGGATAAATCTCTGGATAGATTTATTACTAAAACTACTGTCTTTTACCCTATCTTGTTAAAATTGAGATACTACTTACCTGTGAATTTGAGAAGCATTCTGATTGGGAGTGTAAAGAACAATGTCACAGAAGACAGTCTATTTCACCTGTGACTATTCTGTATGTCCCCAGCTGAGATTGCCATCTCTACTTGTTTGTATATATCACCATCATGCTCTTTTCTCAATGTCTCATGTCCTCCTGCCTTTTCCTTTTGAAGGCTCAAGGATTTTGTTTTTGATGCTGCTTTCAATTACCTACACCATTCAGTAACATGATTCCAAAGAAAAGAAGTTCCATATCTAATCTACTCTGCTCTTATTGAGTAAGCATTATTATTTATTTAGTTTCACATATCTCAATTTTTTCATTTATGAAATGGAGAGGACATGCTGAATACATATTACTACCTACTTGTAACAAAATTATGGCGTTTTAAAATACAATGATTTAAGTGCATATATATGCAATATTATTTATCATTCTCACACCAATTTTATGTCACTAATTAGGATCACATATATGTAACTCTTGTTACAACTGTAAAGCATTGGGGATTCATTCATATTGTCACATATTTCAGGTTTCCTTCTTTCTTAAGATTGACTAATATCCCATTCATGTATATACTACATCTTTTTTATTTATTCATCAATCGATGGACATTATGCTAAGGAAGTAAGCCAGCTAAAGAAAGACAAATAAGGTCTGGCGCCGTGGCTCACTAGGCTAATCCTCCACCTAGCGGCGCCGGCACACCGGGTTCTAGTCCCGGTCGGGGCGCCGGATTCTGTCCCGGTTGCCCCTCTTCCAGGCCAGCTCTCTGCTGTGGCCCGGGAGTGCAGTGGAGGATGGCCCAAGTGCTTGGGCCCTGCACCCCATGGGAGACCAGGAGAAGCTCCTGGCTCCTGCCATCGGATCAGCGCGGTGTGCCAGCCGCAGCGCGCCGGCCGCGGCTGCCTTTGGAAGGTGAACCAACGGCAAAGGAAGACCTTTCTGTCTCTCTCTCTCACTGTCAACTCTGCCTGTCAAAAAAAAAAAAAAGAAAAGAAAAAAAAAAGAAAGTAGATGTAATGTTAAATATTTTTACCACCGAAAAAGTTGTAAAGGATTGAACAAGTATAATTAGAAAGGTGCAATACAATATTTAAAATTTGCTAGGTACTTTTTATGTATTTTCTCATTCAATGTACATAGCAAACCTGTATAATAAATACATAACAATTTTACTCAATAAATGTGATGACTCTATTATAATAAAATAATTTATATAAGTTAAATATTAATTTTACTATGCATATTTAATATTCTTGGTTCCTAGTAAGTGTTTTAGAAATGATAGAACTTTTCAATTGGTTAAGGAAACAAATTGTAGATGGAATTATGGTGCCTTAAGAATAAGTTGTTTATATAATTTTTAATACATTACATAAACTCTAAGATAATAATATCTTTAGAAACTTAACTACTGCAAAAATAAAACTGCTTCTCTGATTTAAAATAAAAAATTTGGCTGATTTGGCTGTTACTATGCATAAATGCAGACAAGTAAAAAGGTGGTTACTTATTCTTATTTTCACAAGTAAGGGTAGACCAATGGGGCCTGAAGCAGACAATCTTGACTAGCACACACAGACATCTCAGAATATGTGTATGTAGATTTATTTGCTTTTTGAGATATACATAGGATGTCACCAACAGATAATAGTGGTGAGAGTCAATTTGTTGAAAAATATAACTACAAGTTTTAGATACAAAGCATCACTTAGATATTATCTTACATATATAAGTATAGCTGTACTGTTTACTGATTTGCACTAACTTATGTATATGAAAATGAGAAGAAAGAACACAGGGCATTTCATTAGCTAAAATGAAAGAGCTGAAGATGTCTGAGCTTTTCCGCACTTCCTGATTTTAAAACGATAGCAATAACCCTAATGATAATAATAATGAATTCTCTTTACTAGGAATTTACCTGTATGTTATGATTTATTATTTTATATTTCATTATTTCACAATAACTTTGCATGTTTGTTATTACTATGCCCGTTAGGCAGATGACCAAATTTGAGGCTTGGTGAGGTTTATTAATTTGCTTAGATCCAAATAATCAGTACATGGTAGAACAAAAGTTGTGTTGTTTCATGATTCAGTTCTCTAATATTGATATACAATTTACATACCACAAAATATAGACTCCACATATGAATGAGATCATGTGGTACTTGTATTCTTGTGCTTGGCTTATTTTACTTAACATAATGACCTCCAGTTCCATCCATGTTGTTGTAAATGATAAGATTTCATCCATTTTTATAATTGAGTAATATTCCATTGTTTATATACACCACATTATTTTTTGTGCATTCATCACTGGATGGATATTAAGTTGACTCCATTTCTTGGCTATTGTGAATTCTGCTGCAATACATATAGGAGTGCAGATGTCTCGAATAGGCTGATTTCATTTCCCTTAGATATGTACCCAATAGTGGAATTGCTGGATTATATAGTGGTTCTATTGTTTATCTTTTGAGGAATCTTCAGTCTATTTTCCAGACTAGCTCTACTAATTTGCATTCACACCAACAGTGCTTTGAGGGTTCCCATTTCTCCACATCCTCACCATCATTTGTTATCTTCTGAATTTTTGATAACAGCCAATCTAACTGGAGTGAAATCATATTGTGACTTAGATTTGCATTTCCATGATGATTAGTGATGGTGAACATTTTTTTATGTAGCTGTTGGCCACTTTTATGCCTTTGAGAAATGTCTGCTTAAATCTATGCTATTCATTTTATTTATTGATTGATTTTTTACAGATGTTCCAATTGTGTTATCTTTTTAAAAAAAAGATTTATTTATTTATTTGAAAGTCAGAGTTACACAGAGAGAGGAGAGGTAGAGAGAGAGAGAGAGAGAGAGAGAGAGAGAGTCTTCCATCTGCTAGTTCATTCCCCAATTGGCCTCAACAGCCGGAGCTACGCCGATCTGAAGCCAGGAGCCTCCTCCGGGTCTGCCACTCGGGTACAGGGGCTCAAGGACTTGGTCTGTCCCCTACTGCTTTCCCAGGCCGTAGCAGAGAGCTGGATAGGAAGTGGAGTAGCAAGGACTTTAACTAGCTCCCATATGGGATGCTGGTGCTACAGGCTGGGGCTTTAACCCACTGTGCCAGAAAGCGGCCCCAGTGAGGAGGTGTTCTTTTATAATGGTGACTTTTTCAAAACCTTTTTTATTTTAGAATAATTTTAAATTTACATAAAACTTACAAAGTGAACGGAGTTCCCACACATTTATCGAGCATTTTCCTCCATATGGGATGCCAGCGTTTCAGGTCAGAGCGTTAAACTGCTGCCTCACAGTGCCAGCCCCACTATTCATTTTAAAATGCATTATTTGGTTGTTTTATATTGAGTTGTTTGAGTTCTTTTTTTAAAGATTTGTTTATTTATTTGAAAATCAGAGTTACACAGAGAGAGGAGAGGCAGAGAGAGACAGAGAGAGAGAGAGAGAGAGGAGAGGAGAGAGAGAGAAAGAGGTCTTCCATCTGATGGTTCACTCCCCAATTGGCTGCAACGGCCGGAGCCGTGCTGATCCGAAGCCAGGAGCCAGGAGCTTCTTCCGGGTCTCCCACGTGGGTGCAGGAGCCCAAGGACTTGGGCCATCTTGTACTGCTTTCCCAGTCCAAAGCAGAGAGCTGGATAGGAAGAGGAACAGCTGGGACTCGAACTAGTGCCCATATTGGATGTGTTAAGAGCATTAAGCCACTGTGCCACAGCACCGACCCCATGAGTTCTTTATATATTCTCCTCATTATTAATGATTATTAATAAACAGAAGTATTGATAAATATTATTGTTAATGAATAACATTTAAAAGTAGGACTCTAAAGTAGCCAATTTTTTTTTTTATTTTGTTTTAAATGGAAAGGCAGAGAGACAGAGAGAATCTTCCAACCACTGGTTCACTCCCCAAATAGTTGCAACTACCAGTGTTGGGTTTGGCAGAAGCCAGGAGCCAGGAACTCAACTTGTGCCTCCCACATGGGTGGCAGGGTGTAGCTACTTGTGCCATCATCTGATGTCTCTCAGGGTGCACATTAGCAGGAAGCCAGAATTGGAAGCAGATCTGGCACTGTGACACAGGCATCCCAGTATGGGAAGTGGGCATACCATGTGGCATCTTAACTGTTATACAAAGCACTCACCTGCATTTTACCCATATTATGAGGAACATTTCTAAGTGTATTTCACTAGATTGAGGGATAAATACTTGTTCTATCTATAAATATTTATATTTATATACTTATATATCAATACTTATATATCTATCAATATAAAAATACTGATCAAAGTGCTTGGAATTTGCAGATTCAAGCAGATTTTGTAAAGAAGGAGAAACCCCTGTAGAGGATATCTGCTTATTTTCCCATTATACTGTCACTTTTCTTTGTTTTGTGCTTTTAACTTAAATGCTCACGCTATTTTTGGGAAGATAGCTATACAGCACTCAAAAATCTGCATTATCTCAGTTATGCTGTATTTTTAAAAGCCACTATTGGTTTGCAACATTTATCAGTATAAAATCTATATTGCTACTTACTTGTACAAAATCAAAGGAAGAAAAGTCATCACAGAAAGAATTTATAATTCAGTGGTCTGTGGACTTTAGCACTTTTTTCTGTAGTTTTGGGTGGATGCAATTTCATGTCTCAAAATGATAGTAAAGCATTTATTTTCTCTGTAAATCATTTCATTTAACAGAATTTCTCTTAAAATTTGCCAACTGTAACAATTAACCTCTTTTATAAACTGTACTCCTGACTATGTTTTTATTAACTGGAACCAATAATGTTGAGGTATTGGCAGTTAAATAACCAACCCAAGATTCCAAAGCTAATTAACTATATGAAGGAGTTAAACTTACTGCTCTCTACAGAGAAGTAAATGTGCATGCTTTTGTTTTGTTTTGGTTCATTTTGTTGAGGGTGTTTGAAAGCAATAACCAGAAAATAAGCAATATTTCGTTTTTCCAATACCAGAATATTAAAGACAGACAAGAATAGTTCTGTGGTACTGGAAATAAGGTTCTGGGAAATTAAAGTATGTTTGGGACTGAAGTCTCCTCACTTGAAGGATATAGAGAATGTGAGCTTTCAATGCATTTGATGATTTTATTCTTTTTCCATTCAGATTGTTTCAAAATAATTGAACTGAAAAACATATGTGAATGAAGAAGAAAATGGATTAATTAATGTTAAGGATGATATTAGAAAGAAAGCATTCAAACTCCAAAATTGGATGAGATATGGAAAAAAGGGAAATGAATTTATTCCAATATTCAAAAACACTGCTGACTCTGATAATCTCCCATCAAGAGTTAATGGGAAAAAACCTCAAGTTAAACATGAATAACAAACAGGATTCCATGCATTATTGATAGGTACATAGGATGATCTTAAATATTGACATTTTTAGAGCCATCCTTTATCACAGTTCAGTTGATGAAAATAGGACATTTCTATGATGCTATCTTGTTACGTATTATCATTCTATAATGTAGTTAGGCTACTCCCAAATTTCTTTTACTGCATTGTTACAATAAGTTTTTCCTTAACATTGAAATATAACAGACGGTTTTTTACCAGGAAAAGAAGTTGAAAGTATAAACTTGATTCAATTGTAGTGAAGCCATTTTCTTGGTACATATTCTCTTTACTTTTTAAGAACAATATGCATCACTATAAAAAAGATAGATAAGAAAGGTGATGAATACTTTGCTTAGCTTGATTTAATAATTCCACACTGTATGCAGAGATCAAAATCTTATATTGTACCCCACAAATGGAAATAATTATTACTTATTATTTAAAAATAGCATTCATTAGAGAAAGAAAAAAAAGGAGCACCATGACTTAGTAGTTAAATCACATTGATGGCAAGGTTTTGTTTTTTTTTGGTTTCTTGTTCTCACTGCTTTATTTCAAATATCTATACCAGCGTTTGGCACTGTTGGTACTCAAAAATTATCTCTTAAATATTTTACTTAATGACTAGATGATTATAAAATTATTGACAATGATTTTTCCTAAAATCAATCATTAAAAATAGATATTCCTAGCAGGATGAAATTGTTGTACTTTTAAAAACTGTGAATTAAGGTTAAAATTATTTAGAATTAGGCCAAGGGTATTTACTTTTGCCAAAGAATTAGGCAGTATCTGATGCAACATCTAAATATAAAAACAAAATCACTACTCTTGGGTGCAAAGGTCTGACAGTTAAGTTCTCAAGATGGATTAGTGAGGGTAAGGAGCACTGCTTTTATCAAGGCCAATGCTGTTGCACGATTTTATTCTTTGAATTCATGCTAAACACTCTTTGGCTGATTTATTTGATTCTGAAATGCACCTTTGAGAACAAATGTCTATAATAAGTATAGGCTTCATAGGTTTTGAATTTTTTTTATTGGTTTGGCTATACCTCCCTATTTTGCCTTTTCCTAAACAAATAGCTTAGACTTTCTTCCAGTAGTGTTTATTTTCTATAGAATTTCAAACTTCTCCATTGTTAGGATTTTCTTTTCAAAAAGAGATTTTTATTATTTGGGGGAAAATGGAGATTTTCTTTTGTTTTTTAAAAATTTTAAAAAATTTATTTTATTTACTTGAAAGACAGAGTTACAGAGGTAGAGCCAGAAAGACAGAGAGAGGTCTTCCATCTGCTGGTTCATTCCTCAAATGATTGCAAGGCTACAGCTGAGCTGATCTGAAGCCAGGAGCCAGGAGTTTCTTCCAGGTCTCCCACGCAGGTGAAGAGGCCCAAGGACTTGGGCCATCTTCTACTGCTTTTCCAGACCATAGCAGAGAGCTGGATAGGAAGTGGAGCAGCCAGGACTTTAACTAGCTCTCATAAGGAATGCTGGTGCTGCAGGCTGGAACTTTATCCCACTGTGCCAGAAAACAGCCCCAGTGGGGAGGTGTTCTTTTATAATGGTGACTTTTTCAAAACCTTTTTTATTTTAGAATAATTTTAAATTTACATAAAACTTACAAAGTGAATGGAGTTCCCACACATTTATCGAGCATTTTCCTCCAGTGTTGACTTCTTACATAACCATGATACATTTGTCAAAACTAAGACATTGACATTGACACATTACTAATAACTAAAAATATGATGTTTTAATAACTTTGTTCAGCTTCTTTGATAACTAAAATATTATTTTGATGTGAAAGATTTAAAAACCAAGTCACCAAAAATCAGTAGAATATTAAGATATTCACTGGTTATGCTTTGAATGAAAACTCAGCTTTAAAACAAATTAAGTCCAACTATCCAAAATTTCATTACAAAGATTGCTGCAGGAACAAGGCAGGGTGACTATTCATTTAAAGATATATGAATTATCGGGATAATGAATTTGCTTGCATTTAAATTATATGGTTTACAGCATTTTGTAGATGTGAACTTAAATGCAACATTCTGATTATTGCTTACAAATGTTGTAGTTTCAAGATTCACCTACTGATTTTATTGCTATCTGTGTTTAACAACTGAGAAGGGCCATCACGGCTGAATAGCCATCATCCTAATTCTTAGAACAATGACTGGGATAGGATGGTACAATCATTCAAAGTTCAAAAATTTCAAAATTTTTTTTAAAAAAACATTAGTTTCTAAGATAGGGCATAGAGATTTGAGAAAAATAATGATGGCAATTATCTCTACAGTGTTTAAAAATGTCTAGAATTGTATCTGTGAACTACATTGAATCTGTTCTCTTTGTACTAGTATCTCATTAACATGGGAATTAAAAAATAAAAATAAATAAAAATTTAAAAACAAAACAGTAAAAATTTAAAAAAGGTCTACTGGAGCAGGTATGAATTTAAGCAACCCACATTTGCTTTGCTGTTTAATGCAGTTTGAGATTTTTTTAAAAGAAAACACATAATAGTGTCATATCATTTTGAGATTTGTGGACCAGCTCTTCTTTGGTTCCTAGTTGGTGAGACTCTTTTCTAGTCATTAAATACTCACCTAAACATTGTTAATGTATTTATTTTTACAAACTGTCATTTTGTATTTGGTACACAGTAGCATTTTGTTTTTCCTCCATACTTGGTATTTCTGTTTTTTAAGCATACTATAATCTGCATATAAGTTTCTCCTCATTTCAGTTATAATCAAAATTGATTAATGCCTGGAAAACTATGTTAATAAATTCCTTGTCAGAAAATGGAGAATGAACAAAATGCCGTTGAAAAGAGAAAAGTTTAAAATTAAGCATAGAATCAACTAGATAAAAGAAAAATTATGGGAAATACAATTCCCAATATGAGACTTATATGACTAGAAAATTTTAATGCCCCTTTAGAATGTTTAACTAAATTTTTGGAAATTTTTCATCTGAAGAACTTTTTATATTTAATGGCAGAAATGATTCATATGACTACCATGTCCCTAGCATGCTAAGAGATTCTTATTTTTACATTCTAATTGAGAGCAAAATCTTATTTTCCTAAAATTTGTTCATAAAGAACTCTCAGTGTGTTAGTGTTCCTTCATTTTTTTACCAGTGAAGGAAACAGTTTAACTGAAACTGAGCCAAACCATATTTACAATTTTTTAAAAAGTATTTTCCACTTGAATACACTGATGGAAAAATTATTTGAGGAAATGAATTTTCATAACCTCCAAACATAGCTTAACTGTTCTTTACACAATTCAGAGTAGAAAGCAAACTATTGAATTTTTCAACTGTCCATTACTTTCTATACAAAAGGAAAAAAGACACCATCTTAATGAGAAAGAACACTATCTTTATACTATCAGTAAAAGTCACTCAAGTATAACATGAATTTATTGACTGCCTGCCACTATGTTCATTCCAAAATGTTTGTCTATATTCTTTTTTAAATCTGTTTCTCATTTTTATCAATAAAAAGGTAGCTCCCAGAGCTTAAATTTTAGTTACAATTATATCTGTAACATTTCAAAACAAGGTTTTGAAACCTTTAATTATCTTCTTTTAAATATAATTTTTAAATATAATTTTCCAAAGTACAGTTTATGGATTACAATGGCTATTTCCTCCCCATAACTTCCCTCCCATCTGCACCCCTCCCATCTCCTGCTCCCTCTCCCATTCCATTCACATTAAGATTCATTTTCAATTATCTTTATATACAGATCAATTTAGTATATATTAAGTAAAGATTTCATTAGTTTGAACCCACACAGAACATAAAGTGTAAAATACTGTTTGAGTACTAGTTATAGCATTAATTCACATTGGACAACACATTAAGGACAGAGATCCCACATGTGGAGTAAGTACACAGTGACTCCTGTTGTTGACTTAACAATTTGACACTCTTGTTTATGGCATCGGTAATCTCCCTAGGCTCTAGTCATGAGTTGCCAAGGCTATGGAAGCCTCTTGAGTTCGCTGACTTTGAGCTTATTTAGACAAGGTCATAGTCAGAGTGGAAGTTCTCTCCTCCCTTCAGAGAAAGGTACCTCCTCCTTTGATGGCCCATTCTTTCCACTGGGATCTCACTCGCAGAGATCTTTCATTTAGGTTTTTTTTTTTTTTTTTTTGCCCCGGGTGTCTTGGCTTTCCATGCCTGAAATACTCTCATGGGCATTTCAGCCGGATCCGCATGCCTTAAGGGCTGATTCTGAGGCCAGAGTGCTGTTTAGGACATCTGCCATTCTACGAGTCTGCTGTGTATCCCGCTTCCCATGATGGATCGTTCTCTCCCTTTTTTATTCTATCAGCTAGTATTCACAGACACTAGTCTTGTTTGTGTGATCCCTTTGACTCTTAGACCTATCAGCATGATCATTTGTGAACTGAAATTGATACTATTGGTTGAACTCTGTAATTAACACACATTTATTCTTAAGTGTTGAAATTTAACTGAAAAGTGATCCCTGTTAAATATAACAGGGGGAATAAGAGGGAGGAGATGTACTATTTGGGACATGCTCAGTAGGACTTGGCCAAATGGTAGAGTTAGAAATGTGCCAGGGGATTCCAATACAATCCCTTCAAGATTGCATGTACCAATGCCATCTCCATCTCACTAGTCCAAGTGATCAATTTTAGTTCACCTTTAATTATCTTTTTTGTGACTTTGCATCTATAATCTGAAATTCTTTTTTTAAATTTTTTTTTATTTAAAGAATACAAACTTCATACATTTAATATATACCAATTTGGGAACATGATCATTCTTCTAGAGGGCTTTCCAACTGTCTTCTACTCTCCTCAATCAACTTAGAGTTATGCAAAGTATCATCATAATCTTATTTTTGAAGCACTAAATATTTCCAGGTGTGTGTTTCATTCTCATTTTACAACATGTCTTCTGAGAACTCTTTATCAACAATGAACACAAATTGCCCATGTGGGGAATATACATGAGTATTGTGAAATTATTCCTGTCATAAATTAAGATTTATATGGTTTACAAATTAATATAATGAATTTGATAGACTCAATTTATCGCGTTTTATCAGCACCTTTGCGATAGAGAGTATCAAATCCAGTGTTGTCAAATATACTTCAATTTCTTCTACTTTTTCCCATAAAGGTAATAGAAGTTTTTGTGCAGATGGGACAAAGGGTAAGCCAAAGATGCAGTTGTCACCTAATTTTATCAGTTTTTCTTAGGCTAGCAAAAAACATTAAGATTATGCTATATAAAAATACCTTTCAAGGTTTACCCAACACCAATATGTTCAGTCATTGGAGATAATGGTTTAAAAACAACAACTTGAGCTTCAAACTGTGACATTTGCTCTAATTTACAATGTTGACTAATTTGGAGACATAAATCTGAGCCATTACTAAATCATTGCTACTTTATATATTCTTTAAAAACCAACACTTTCCATCTTTGATAAAGCATGGTTCAATATATAAAATTTCAATTTTCAATACAGGGGAACCTTAAAAATTGTTGAAAAATGGAAATCAAGATAAATTTATTTTTGTGCAAATCCACACATGGTTTTTTCATAAGTATTTTCCATGAACTTTTAAAAGACTCCTTCTAATTGAGTTTTCTGAATTGGTTCCATAAAATCTATTACTGTATTTTTCTAAAACTACATATTATAGAATTTTGTGATATTTTAGCCTTTAATACAATGAAATAACAACATCTGGAGGTAATCCTATATAGAACCAAAACTGAACTTTCAGGCAATAGATGAGAATAAAAAGAGAGCTAGAACTTCATAAGTGCATATTTCAGTATCTGTGTGCTCTGCATTAAAATTATGCCCTTATCATCTGTGGGATTAGAAGCTACACAAAACAACGAACAATGAGAATTAAAATGAAAATGATATGCCATGTGTATGCTGATAATTACTTTTTAAATTTCAGTTAAGATATGCTAAAGCTAGGATAAAGTTACTATAGTTGTAGGTATCCATCATGAAATCTACTAGAAAAATTACTAAAAGATATGAGTTCCCAACTTTTGGAAAAAAACTAAAAACAACATTATATACTGAAAAATCCACCAATTCTAGATTAAAAATGAATATAATTTTAAGCACCAATAGCGAAAATGTGGTTTGGGTCACAGCTGATAATTTAGTCTCCTTTAGGACAACATTGCTGCTTGCCAATAATTGCTCTATTTAAAACCCATTTGAAAACAATATATTTGCAATAGCTTGCACACAATTTAATTAACAAACATGTTTCTTCTTTCTTTTCATCTTCTTATTTGAAAGAATTTTTGTCTTGGTAGATTGCAGCTCAGCTGTTAATATTTTCTCACTGGCTTATAAGATCTGTCACAGTATTCAGTTACAATTAGGTGGAGTAAAAAGAAAAGCACACATAATTTGAGGAAAAAAAAGAGAATGCATAATCATATCATTAGTACAACAATGAAGAGTTAAGATTCAGGCTTGCCAATGTTTTTCAGGAGAAATACAGGTGTTGTGGAAAAGTGTTACTCCTGCTTTTGGGTGTTAAGATTGGAATTCTCTTTACCTACATTGCACTTGGTTGTTGTGCACTTTTCTTCTCCCAGAGGAAACATATGGTTTTAAACTGCTTGTGAAGCAGGGAGTGAATTTCCTGGCTCCCGATTTATAAAGAGCGAATTTGTTGTATTTTAGTTGTAATTGGATTTTCATCTGTTTTAAGGCACGCCGCAGTTACATCAAGTTTTCATTTTTAATTTGTTTAGAGATGATTGTCTTATTTAAACATGGCCGAGAGTACCCATTGCATTTTAAGTGATAGGAAATGTATACCAGTTTCCATTAGGTCGGTCTGAAGTAGATGAGAGAGGAATTTAATGCCCACACATGAGACACTGAAACACACACACACACACACACACACACACTAGCACACACGTTATTGTGGCTATTTGGGAACCATAAGTATTTAACATTATGGACAAGTTTGCCATGAAACAAATATTATACTGGAAAATTTTAAATGTTTGTTTTTTGTATGTACATAAATGTTTCAGACAACACGTAAAATTAAAACTGTGTACACTATCCATTAGACATCAAAAGACACTGATTCCAATGAAACTTAATAAAATGAAATAATTTTGTGCTTTATAAAATGACACTAGCACAGTTAATTCTACTTTATCCAATCCTGACTATTTTTTTCTTTTTATATATACCCTTGCTTGTTAGAAGCTTGTGTGAACTTTTGCAACATTCTAATTTAAAACTCAGACGTTTCTTTGGGTGCTACAATACAAGCAATCAGCTAATTATCCGATAAAGATTAAAAGAGGCGTGCAATACAAAATTCAATTAAATTGCATACTATTGCTTAATATGTTGAGAACTGTTTCCACAGGCAACCAAAATTATAATTATGTGTATCTAACGAAGTATTGTTTTATCTTCCATATCTGTACTTCCCATCAAGTCACAGAGCTTTAGTTCCATTTTAATGTGATCTTTCCACAGCTGCCCTAAAAAGCCGTTGCTGTAGTCATTCCATTCGTTATTTTACTACAGTATTTATCCTGTGGGCTTTATTAGTTGAGAGACAAATGTTTAGTCATCAGGATATTTCTAAAGCAGTTTAATTACCAACATTGAAGATGACAGAGCTATACACAAGTCATGTTTATGTCCCTTTTTTGATCAAGCACTTGTACATTTTAGAAACCAGTGATGCTACTTAATTCTCCAATGAAGTCAGTGGTTGCTTTGTATAATCTACCTATATAAAAGAAAATGATAAATACTAGATTTTAGCTTCTTACTGAATTTCACGGTTTGGGGTTTACTGCCTGTGATTAAAGGAGGATGAATATGCATAGCATTAATCTTCTAGGTAGAACAGTCAAAGGTATTTGTCTAAGTGCAGGAGTCTTTTCTTAACAGGATTCTGTGTTTGCAGATAATTTCAAGAGTCTACCAGCTGAACGGCACACTCTATAAATGATGACAGCTACCTCTGGGGAATAGAATTAAGACGAGGAATAGGGCCTTCGAGATTTCATTCTTTTACACTTTGCTGCACTATTAGAAATTGTTAAGATAAACACATTTGCAATGATGTTCTTTTAAAAACAAAACATCAAAGAATTTACTGATCCCCAAATTTCATTTTCCACTAGATCCAGCCTATGTGGTGCCTTAAATGTCTGTCTTTTCTGTATTTCTCTGCCCCATAGTCTCTAAACTTCTCCAAAACATACTTGCCTGCAGCCAGATTTCTGCAAAATTGCTTCTGTGTGTTTTGGAGGTAATCTGATAAATTGATCCTGGTTAACGTGTTACTAGAGGCATTTTGTAGTTTTCTAAATCCTTCTCACATAATGGCTTAGGTAACTCACAATGGTGTAACTTACCTTACATGAATGAAGCATGGCTGATGAAATATTTGGTAAGTCTTAAATCAAGCCATGTAAGTATTCATTTTTTTTGACTGACTGTAAGGCCAGCATTGGTACTTTACTGCACTAACTTTATGATATTGAGGACAATAGTTAAGAACTTCATGTTTATTATAGTTCAAAATACACCAAATTATGAAAAACTACAGGAATTATAAATGCTCTCATGAACCTATTTGTTAATTGTGTTTATAATTTTAGTTTAAATAATTTTAGAGTATATAGGATTTCCATCTCTACTTGAATGATATAATGCTTTTTGATGCTTTGTTCAAAGCCAGCTCTGATCCCTTCTTGGGGAGGACGGAATCTCCTTATAACGAAGGACGTAGCAGGCAAAACTATCACCTATGAAGCTGGTATCCCATTTGGGTGCCAGTTCCAGTCACAGAGGCGTCACTTCCTATCCAGCTTCCTGCTAATGCGCCTAGAACAGGAGAGGATGGCCCAAGTGATTGTCCCCTGTACCTATGTGGGAGACCTGGAAGAAGCTCCTGGCTCCTGGCTTCAGTTTGGCCCAGCCCTGGCCACTTCTGATACAGTTCCCTGCTAATGTGTCTGGGAGAGCAGTGGAGGATGGCTCAAGTGCTTGGGCCCCTGCACCCGCATGGGAGACCTTGAGGAGGCTCCTGGCTTCAGTATGGCTCAGTCCTGGCTGTTGCAGCCATTTGGGGAGTGAACCAGTGGGTGGAAGATTCTCTCTCTCTCTCTCTCTCTCTCTCTCTCTCTCTCCCAAGACAGAAAGAAAGTTAGACTAATTTAAAAATACTTTTTACAAGTATCATCATGAAGTGTTGTACACTTTTACAAAAAACACCATACGTGCCAGAGTTTCTTAACTTGTAATTGTATGTGAATATTTGAGACTATTTGAGTGGAACAATCAATGATAGAATTACAATGTTGAAGGTTTTTTATTTTTTCCTGCACAACTATTTAAGATCAATAGAAAATTTGCTTAAAAGTTCTGATTATAAATGTTTCCTGGAAGGTTGCCTGTCCTAGATTTTGAGTTTCAATAGCCAAGGCTCAGCTTCAAGTTGTATTTATGTAAGACATCTTTAGATGTATCACATAAAATTTTGAAAAAGGTGTTGGAAGGGAAATGTGGGTAAAACCTCAGTGACAAAAGGCACAATCTTCGCAGTTTTCTCAGAGGATTAACGACACTGCTAGGAAATGTGGGTGCTTTATTTCTGTATTAACTTGCTCTCTGCTCCCTGCCTTCTCAGTTGTTCATGAACGTGTTTTTGTTTTGTTTCCTTTTGTTTTTCATGTTTGGTTCTTTGGTCCTAATTCCCTGGTACTTCTGGAGAAAAAAAATTGTCCAAATCTCCTGATTCTCAGTCTAATACTTCTCCCACTGTTTCATAATGCTTTCCTCAGTTCTAGGTTCATAAGAGATAGTATCCAAGAGTTCCTCTGACAATTTCTCTAACTCTTTAAAGACTGCTCTAACAACTAGAATTTTGGCAATTTGAGGCAGATTTTTTTCACCTGTGCATATTCAGTCACAAAAAAAGATAAAAGCCTTGGTTTCAAATAAACTAAAATTAGCTATGATTTGTCTATTCGTATATCACAAAGTATATACTCATCCTTTTTTATAATATCTAGTCCTAGCCACCACTCAGACTGCAATGAGTTAGAAGAATAAAAATTTAGAAGGAAAAAAAGGATTTTACTGCCTCAAATCCTAGTTTTAACATTGCTCTTAGCTAATAAGTACTAACAGTGCTAATAAGGTCACCTCTTCTGTCAGCTTAGGCTTATGCCTACCATCAGAAGTTCAGTATCTTGGGAACATTTCCTTTGCTCAGTCATAGACTTCAATAATGAGAAGCATTCTAATTTCCCCATGTAATTTTCTTATTTTTAAAAAGATTTACTCATTTTGAAAGGGAGAGAGAGGGAGCGAGACAGAGGAAGAGAGAGAGAGAGACAGAGAGACAGAGAGAGAGAGAGAGAGAGAGAGAGAGAGAGAATCTTCCATTTGCTGGTTCACACTGCAGATCGCTGCAGTGGATGGGGTTTTTAGGCTAAGGCCAGGTGATGGGAACTCCATCTGGGTCTCCCACCTGGGGCACAAGGAAACCAGTACTTGGTCCATCACCTGCTGCTTTCTCAAGCACATTAACAGGAAGCTGAATCAAAAGTGGAGCATCTGGGTCTTGAACTGGTGCTCTGATAGGAGATGCTGGCATTGCAAGTAATGACTTAATCTGCTGGCCCACTTAACCTGTCCCACACTCCTTTCTGAGTTTGGGAAGGATCAAAGAAAACAAGCAAATAAGATGGAAAATAAGCTCAAAAAGGGATATTTAAGAATAATATGGAGAGTTAGAGTTGTGGTATCTTAGGTTAAGCTGCCACGTGAGATGCTGGCATCCCATATGGGCACTGGTTCAAGTCCCGGCTTCTCTGCTCCCAAACTAGCTCCCTGCTAAAGTGCCTGGGAAAGCAGGAGAGGATGGCCCAATTCCTTGGGTCCCTCCCACCCACATGGGAGACCCAGATGGAGCTCCTGGCTTTGGCCTGGCCTAGCCCCAGTTGTTGTGGCCATCTGGGGAGTGAACTAGCAGATGGAAGATTCTCTCGCTCTCTCACTCTCTCTCTCCTTCTCTCCCCCCTCCCCCGTATTTATCTGTAACTCTGTCTTTCAAATAAATAAAATGAATCTTCAAAAAACCAGTGATCTGTGTATAGTTACAGTTGGGGAAGTGGTAATGAACTTCACAAATGAGCAGTAAACTACCCTTTCTTTTATCCACAGCATTGGTTACATCGCTAATGTTTTCCATAAATTTTTGATCTGAAAGGAACTTTTGATACTATTTAATATAAGACTACATAGTATTATGTTTAGGAATTGATTATGAGACCCAAATCCAGGAAGAACTGGCTTGAGTCCCAGACCCTCCACTGCTATTATGAATCACTGAACCTCTCAAAGCATGTGTTTCCTCGTCTTCAAGTATGAGGAGAAAGTACCCACTCATAAGAATGATATGAGAATTACATAAAATAACCTATATGAAAATGCTTTCTAAACTGTAAAAGCCATTCAAACATAAAGTATTTAATTCAACGTGCTCTGGATCCTTCTTATCTTTCTAGCCAGGCATGTCCCTATTCAGTTTCTCCTTTCAGGCTGGCTTTTCCCATTGCTCACTAAACACACTAAATCTGCCCCAGGGCTTTTGAATAAGCTGTTTCTTCTTCCTGGAATGCTCTTCCTTCTGGTCTTAGTATGTCTGGATCTTTCTTGCCACTAAGTCTCAGCTTGATCAAAAAGCAACAGAGTATTCACGTGGGTGCTGTGCCACCTAGGTTCAAATCTCTACTGTGTTACTCGGCGACTGGGCAGGTCAAGACAGTTCTATGTGTTTCAGCCTCCTCCTCTATGATATTAGAGCCATAATAAGTATTGTATGTAATTGTTTTAGGAATTAAATCTCTCAATACTAGGACACATAACATATACAGATATAAAAACTTTCTCTTTTAAAATATCACTCCTTCAGAGATACCTTCCTTGACGGTCCCCAGTTTAAACTACCTCCCAATTCAAGCCCTTAGCATGTATTTTCACTATCTTCAGAGTTCTTATCATTCACCTCTATATTTTGTGCACCTGTCTGCCTATTTATCCCTTTATCTGTCTGTTGATGTTCTTTCTCTGCTAGAATCTAAGCTCCATGAAGTTGTGGACAATGTATGTCTTCTTATATTCTATAACTCCAGTGTCCCAAAATTGCATTGTATACAGTAGAGGCTCAATAAATATTTGTTGAATGAACTCATGGTTTTAAACCACATTCACCCCCAAATTTATGACTGAGACTCAAAGAAAGGAAGTAACTTACCCAACAATGACAGAATTATTTAATATCAGAATTGAGTTTTTTTTATTTTAATTCATTGTTTAAGCCCAGGGCTAGTGCTAAGGAGTCTTGTGTTCAAGTCCCATTTATATTAATATTCATTTTTTGGATAATGGGAATGTAATTTAAATACATTAAGCCTTATTTTCCTCATTTGTGTGAAACTAGGGAGGGGGTGTAAGACTACCCTGAGGGATAAAATCAGAGGCAAGATTTGAGAGGGCTTCTAGTTTCTCATTTGGCCATGAAGTCAGGAACATTAGAGCAAAGACATTTGTAAGGACCTGGAAAGCCATTTTCAACTATTCAGAATCTCTGAATCAGTCTCTCTCTCTCTCTCTCTCTCTCTCTCTCTCTATACATATAGCTGATACATTTTGAAAGAGAGAGCAGCACACACACACACACACACACACAGATAGAGAGGGAGAGAGAGAGAGAATCACTCATTTACTGGTATACTCTCTAAATGTCCACAACAACTAGAGCTGGGCCAGGCCAAAACCATCTCAGTCTTTAACATGGGTGGCAGGGACCCAAATATTTAAGACATCATCTACTGCCTCCCAGGATGTATTAGAAAAAGAGGCTGGATTGGAAGCAGACAGGACTCAATTCAGGCATTGCTATATGGAATGCTGGCATCCCAAGCCCATACCAATGAGCTTATCCTGCTGTACCACAGCTCTCACTTTCTACTTCAGAGAGATGATGGGTTGTCATTACATTCTGCAGCAGTACCAAAGTCATGCCATGGTGTCTTTAAGAGTTTTTCTCTAGGATGATCTGGACAATGTTTTCCATTACATTTTTCACATTAAATTGTGCTCATTCTAGTCATTTTGATCTGAACTGATGATCAATGACTCCTTGTCCAATCGGTGTACCTATGAAACCAGCATGTATGCTAAACATACTATGACCATGACAATTTAAACTACCAAACCTTAGTTGTACCTCTTTGCTCTTTTAGGTAACTCCTGATATTCAAGCTTTTGTTTGAAGGCTTCAGAGTAGTCACTATGGCTTGATTCTTGAACTGTATTGTAGTTAAGCATCAGTAGATATTGTTCATGTCCAATTATCAGTCTAGTCTATATTTTTCTAATATGAGGCCATCTATATAGTTGGTATAGTCATCTTTTCTTATCTTGGAGTGCAATACACTTCATTGGATGGACCTGAGCCCTTTTAGATAAGGATCTTCATTATCTTCCTTCCAGTGCTTGGAAGCCAGGACAATTGGGTATTGTGTACTTTAGCGGTGGAATGAAGTGTTTGGAAAGGTGATTATGCCTTTTATTCATTATTCTATATGGTGAAGAAAGCAAATTCATAAATTAAAAAAATTCTGCATGTTTTCAGTATCAAAAATATTTCCTGCACATTTTATCTTGTAAAAGAAACATTTCCAAAGTATCAGAGAAATAAAAGGTAAGGAACTTGCTGCTTCTGTAAGAAATTTAAAACCCTGGTCCTCTTGGATATTGTTAGATAAAGCTCAGGCAGTATCTGTGCTTGACAGCCACAGGATTTTGACAGTCAGCCTGGGTCACACTAAATTACATGGTGGAATGAAGTATCTGGCCAAAAGTCTTGGTCAGAATGATGCTTGGAACAAATCTCAAAATTGTTTGGCCTCCATGTCAGGTATTATATTGTCATAAAATAGGAGGAAACCAGGCTAGTGGGTCAGCAAGCTAACAAACAATAAATACTGGAGCATATGGCACTAAAGTATTGAAAGATCTCAGTCTTCTCTTATGCTGTGGATTTCTGTAAGGAAAGGATTGCTTTCTTTAACTCGATTAAACAAATAAGAATATTTTTTTAAAAAATGATGATTAATTATGAGAAGTGATACACAGTAAGAAAAGTGATTTTAGAGTTGTGAGTACTGATTATTTTGTATTCCATTGAGGACTATGCATGAACACATTGCCTTATTTTTAAAATAATTTCACAGATTACACCAGCCAGTAGGGAAAATGAAGTGTGAGTGGAAATGAATTTTTCAGATAAGTGGAATAAATAGTCATTGAATTACATTTGTAATTGTAACCATGGGAAGGTAAAGAAAGGTAGTAGAGGGGCCAGCATTTTGGTATAGAAGATGGCCCAAATGTTTGGGATCCTGCTACCCATGTAGAAGACCTGGAAGGAGCTCCTGGCTCTTGGCCTTGACCTGGTCCAGTCCTGGTTGTTGCAGCCATCTGGGGAGTGAAACAGAAGATGGAAGATCTCTCTCTGTCTCTCTGTCTCTCTCCTCCTCTCTGTATCCTTCTCTGTCTGTAACTCTTTCAAATAAATGCATTTTTTAAAAAAGAAAAGAAATAGGAGAAATATAATAAAGATATGAAAAATTATCTCAATATTTTATCATTAATGATGTAAACACATACAATTTAGATTATTTTAGTATCACAAACTAAAACTGAAACGTAAGACTTTTAGTTAACAATGATAAATATATATGAATGTGTATGTGAGAAGTATATTGATAGGTCCACATATCTAAAACATATTTATTAAGAGTTTAAGCAGAAAGTTTACTATAGGAAAATTACTCAATTAGCATAGCTAAAAATAAGATCAAATAAGCGTTGAAACTATTTTCCTTAATAGAAATTCACTGAAAATATATTATGGCTGAATGCCAAAAGCCAAATATTAAAATCAGTATTTGATTGAAGTTGAACATTATTACCAACAAATGTATTTTTGAAATATAAGAATAAAAATTGATATTTTAAAATATGTAGAAATGCAATTTTATTATTAATAGCCTAGAATCCTGTTACAATGAGATATTCCTTAATTATTTTCTGAATAACTATCTGAATGACATGAATAAAACATTATGTTTATAATTTCTTAATCACTAAAAGTCTTCACAATATTTATTCTATAATCAATATCAATTACATAACTTGTTTTTCATTGACATTCAATTCTATACCTACCATACTATTTGTTGTGGAAAAATGAACAACTGAGTTTCAGGTTTACATTTGGCATTTGCTTCAAAGTGTGTTAAAGATCCTAGAAGAGGAAATTGTTGGTGCTTCCATGTATTTCCTCTATCTCTGTGTCTCTCTCTGTTTGGGTCTCTTTCCTTCTCCAAGCATAATGATAACATTTAATGCTTTTTGTATTTTGGTGTGAAATGAAATCAAAGGGCACAAGGCAAGTAATTCTAAACTGGTGCTGAGCTTGAGATTTTTGAGGAACATAATAGAGAGGGAGAGAGAGGGAGACAGAGGGAGGGCGGGGTGGGGGGTGGAGTAGAGAGATATAGTCATGCAACTCCTCTCATAATAGAACCACTGACCTGAAGAAAGGAGCTCATTTGGTAAGTCATAAAGTTCTGAATTTAGTGAGGAAAAATATGATGGCAACTTTAATGAGAGAATCAGATTTCAACTGCCATGAAAGAAAACTTTACTTAGATCAGCAACATACTATGAATTGCTTCATTCTAAACTATACTCATCTTTTTTTTTTTTTTTTTTTTTTTTTTTTTTTTTTTTTTGACAAGCAGAGTTAGACAGTGAGAGAGAAAGGTCTTCCTTCCGTTGGTTCACCCCCCAAATGGCCACTACGGCCGGCGCGCTGCACCGATCCGAAGCCAAGAGCCAGGTGCTTCCTCCTGGAAGCACCCGCACCATGCGGGTGCAGGGCCCAAGCACTTGGGCCATCCTCCACTGCCTTCCCGGGCCACAGCAGAGAGCTGGACTGGAAGAGGAGCAACCGGGACAGAATCCAGCTCCCCGATCAGGACTAGAACCCAGGGTACTGGCGCTGCAGGTGGAGGATTAGCCAAGTGAGCCGCTGCGCCAGCCAAGAAAATTATTTTTTTAATGGTATTGCTAAGAAAATATTTTTTTCTCTTTTTGTTTCTTCTTTTGCTTTCTTTCCTCTCTCTTTCCTTCCTCTCTTCTTTCATTTCTCCTTTAATTGTCCATATTTTGCTATTCCAAATTATTTCTGTTTGCCACAAAAAAAAAATTCTGAAAAAAGTAAAAAGATGTTTTGGATTAGTTAACTAGAGACAGACAGTTAGTTACAGAATATCATTTTAATCTTATGGAAAATATGTTTGTGAAAATTCTCTGTGAAAATATATATAATAAAAAGATGTGTATATTCTGCAAAATTAACAAATGTCACCTTTTCTCTCAAAAATACCTCAAACATAAGTTTTCTACAAAATATTTTATTTATTTATTTATTTAATTTAAAGTTAGAATTATAGAGAGAGAGAGAGAGAGAGAAAGAGATCTACTGGTTCACTCACCAAATGGCAGCAACAGCTAGGGCTGAGCCAGGCTGAAGCCAGGCGCTTCATATGGGTCTCCCATGTGGATGCAAGGGCCCAAGTACTTGGGACATCCTCCACTGCTTTCACAGGCACATTACCAGGGAGCTGGATCAGAAGAGGAGCTGCCAGAACTTGAACTGGCACCCATGTGGGATGCTGGCACTGTAGACTGCTGCTTAACATGGTATGTTCAGCGCTGGGCCCAAACTAGGGGTTTACAGTAAAATACTGCAAATAGGCATCAGTATTACTAAAGCAGTGCCATTTTGTTACAGTGATTGGTTACAAGAAGTTATTTGCAGTAAAGAAAGTAAACCAAAGTGTTTCAGCAGCAATTATTACAGAGAAATTACAGCAACATCTATTTTAGAAAGAAAGAGAGAGAAGAGAAGAGAAGAGAAGAGAAGAGAAGAGAAGAGAAGAGAAGAGAAGAGAAGAGAAGGAAGATTTACTTGGAAGCTATATTTTGAGAACTTGTAAAAGGGGGATGGTTAGAAGATAAAAGTTCTTCAGTTATAATAGCCAATATAGAACCTCTATGCTACTTTAAAATGTTACCTAAATAGTTACTCATCATTTTTTTTCTGACAGTACTTCTACTTTTTCACTATATTTTAAAGGTCTACTGTAGAAGAAAAATATTGATACAAAATAAAAATTGAGATTGGTTCAAGTTACATTTTCCAATAACAAATTTCACATTTGTTACTGAACAAAAAAAGTAAATATATTGTACATTGAAAAAGGCCATGTCCCCAGAGATTACTCAGATATTCTTCGGGCTTCTGACTCAAGTACCTAAGTTCTATCTTCCCAAGAATATATTATCTGGAATATTATGGCAGAATATAGCCAAGTTACAATATAGCCATTTTATCATACCTAAGTAAAATAGAAAAGGGACTATTCCTTCTCCATTAACACATATCTATATATTTCATTCATACATGTAAACTCCTGTTTTGAGTTATACATAGGTATCTCCTTACGCATTTCAGAGGAAGGTTGCTAAGGTAACATCACAGTGTAAGTATTAGTAGGATTGTTATATATTTAGTCAAAATATAGAGCAGGTATACATGATACTAGTTAAATGCATACTATAAGCACTTTAAGAAGATTCTGTTACACATTTACCATGAGAAATAGCAAGTGCATTATTCTTACCATTTTAAACAGACTGATAGTGAAGTTTATGAAAATGTCATCGCTCTAACATCTATGAAAATCCATAACAGTAGCTCATGAACTCTGTTTGGCAGGGTAATAGCAGTTTCAATTACTCGCCTTTTAAATGTCGAGTGTCAAATCTGAGCAGTGAAACTGTCAAACTGTCAAAAATGTATATCATAGGCATTTCTTTCTTATCATTGTTAAGAAGTATGCAAATATAGCACAGCAATTCTAGTCTTAGAGCTAATGCTGTTTCTTCATCCTGAGCAATAATATTTTTCAGAGTGAAAGTGGCTGAAGTGAAATTTGGATTTTAATGTAATTTGGAGGGGGTGTTGGCACAGGAAAGGATTTAGAATCTGGTGGTAGACTTGTTGATTTGGTATTCTTTTTCTAAGCATATGAAGAAGCTGAGAAGTGTTCACTCTGTTGATATTGTGAGAATAAAATTAAGATTAGGAAAATTATTTCCCAATGCAGCACCTATTATTTTCTAGAAATGACATGTATAATACTTCAGATGGTAATTATGTGAAGAGAAATGGCATGAACATCTGGGTTTGTTTTAGGCTTGGCCAAAGTTCTCTTAGGGCCTAGGAACTTGAGCTGAGACTAGGTTTACTAGCAATGGAATACTTTTTTAATATTTCTGAGTTAAAAATGAAAAGATTTCACTGCATTAGTAGTATTTGGAGGCAAAGAAATGGACAGTGGTAAGAGAGTAGTAATTCCTGTGCCTTTTTATGTACTAGTTTTGTACATTATTGTCATTAAAATGTTTACCAAATAAGAGTACATATCTGCATGTGGTATTGGTGGTATCAAAGACATAGAGGTCAGTGTGTGAATGATGTTCTAATAAACCAGGAGCATAGGCCCAAGATATAATAAATATAATAATCTTGAATATTTCCATCAGAGTATGTCAAGAATAAAAGCTCCACGGCCACCAGAGTCAAGAATAGATTTTACTCTCTATTGAACAAGCCCCTATCATGATTGCAATAAATGGGCTGGACTCCTAAACTTGTAAATGAACATTTGTAGGTTGTTAATGTTCATGCTATGAGAATTATGCCCAAAGCCAGAGGTATAACTTTGGCCCCACCATTAGGTTCTCAATCAAAATGGTTTTTATTATACTTTCTTTCTGAAAAGTGCTAATTCTTCAATTCTCTGCCTCCTAATTCATCTTCTTGTCCTCCTTGCTCAGGAAGTCATAATACTCAGTGTGTGACATTCTTTTTACTATAGCTATGATTATAATTGTAATTCTGCCAGATTAGATTTATGAAGTGATCAGTATAGAGTTCAGAATCAAGATATAAATTGACACCTGTATTTTAAAAAGAAGTCATGAGCAAATGTTCTATAATCATAAAGTTAAATTAAACATAATTAATATATTTGTTATTAAATACTTTTTTCATATTTTGGAGGAAAGTCCTTGAACATCTACAGGTTTTCTTATTAAGATATGGACTATATAAAAAGTACCTGTTAAGAGAAGTGTTCCATTGTCAGTGTTGCAAGAATTTGCTGGGGAATATTTTCATATGTGATCCTAGATCAAACTCTTATTTTAAAAGTATCAGTGGGGTGGAATTTGTCAAGCCATTGAGATATTTATTACCAAGTATCTTGTTTGATTTTCCAAAAACTTATAGACTTTTTTGTTTTTTCTGTCTTGTTTTTTTTTTACCTGACTGTATTTAGAGAAATAACAAACAAAAATATATACACATGAGCTATAACTAGCCCAAGCACATTTTTCTAAATTTGTTTTTGTTTTCCATTTTTCTAAAATTGACAGTCTTTTTCCTGTTTGTGCATTCCCATGAACTAGGAGATAAATTAAAACACACAGGAGTACCAGAGGTAGGTGGACTTAAACTACAGATCTAAAAATCAAGGGTTTCTCTCCTCATGATAGATTCCCACTCAGGTAGTTTCACACACAGAATCTTAAAAGAGAAGCAATTAGATTTGTGTTAAAGGATCTTCATTTGCATATTTTGAGTAACTATCTCAACCTACAATTCCCTTTGTTTAGAAAACTACTAGAACCCATGAAAAGATCATTAATACTATCTTATTAAGTGCATCAAGTTTCACTAACAGGAAAACCACTTCAAATACTGCATTTCTAAACTGAAAAATGAAGATATATCATTATTTTAAATAAACTAATTTATTTAAGCAAATGTTAAATTAGTAGAGCAAATTGTTAGCTGAGAGATTCTTCATAACAATGCTGCCTCTTCTGGCTTAGACAAATTTGAAGCATAAGCATAGAGTCTATCTTTTACTACTTTAGTCAATTTTGTTGCATACTCTGGACAGTCTCAAAATTATCCAATCATGCATATCTGTTAAAGAGTATTTCCTTTAATCAGGCACAGGAACTTACTCTGGTGAGAAAGTAAGAGGCCTTGAGTAAAAGCCATTCTGCAAATAATGTAGCCAAGTTTAAAGTGTAACAAAACAATACAGAATATAACTATTTCAACAGACCTTTTACTACTTGCTAATTTATCAAAACTCTCTCTTTCACTCTCTTTCAAGTTAATCTACACACACACACACACACACGCACACGCACAGAGGGTTGACTTCTGCTTTTTTGGGGAAAACATCTGGTTTTCTGTCTCAGGTCCATACATGAAATCAAAATGGAAAAAATGGATTTTAGTAGCATTAGGGATATGTACATTCCAGAGAATGCTACTAAGTCTAGATTTTATGATGTAATTTCAATTCTTCTATCTTTATTGAAATTAAGAAAAAATACCATTTTCTTCTGATGATCATTTTTCATTTGCCTATGATAGAAATATTTTTCTATTTCCCTTTTATATACCCAAGCTGAATAATTGCAAATTCTTAGAATTTCCTTGATTTTCTTATTTTTCCAGTTCTTCCCTCAGATATGTGCTTCTTTTCTGCAATGTTTTCAAATTCTGAAACTCTATGGAATCTTAGACACTGCTTACTTATCTTACCGGGGTTTGCCCACGGATAACTAAAAGTGAGAGATGGCCAATATGAATTAATGCTATTTCAAACTTAATTCATACTTTTATTGTGGCAAAAACACATAATGAGATCTACCCTCTTAACAAAAATTTCAGTGCACACACTGTCATGTTTTTAACTGTAGGCACAATGTTGTGCAGTGTCCCTTGAGGATGTACTCAGCTAGCGTAACTGAAACTTTGTGGTGAGTGAACAACTTCCCAATACCCCCACCCATATCCCTTGGTAGCCACCATTTTACTGACTGGTTCTATGAATTTGACTCTTTTGACATGTCACATAAGTGAAATCATGCAATGTTTGTCCCACCATGGATAGCTTATTTTACTCAGCCTAATGCCCTCCAGGTTCATCCACATTATTTTATCTGGCAGGATTTCCTTCTTTTTAAGACTGAAGAGAGTTTCATTCTGTGTTTTTAACCACATTATCTTTATCCATTCTTCAGTGGACATATTGTATGTTTTTGCTTCTTAGTTATTGTAAACAGTCATGCAGTGAACACAGGAGCACTAAAGTCTCTTTAAGATTCTGATTTCAATTTTTCTAGGTATACTCTCAAAAATAAGATTGTAGATCTTATTGTAATTTTATTTGCAATTCCTTAAGCAATATTCATACTGTTTCACCTAGCATATGCACAATTTTACATTCCCAACAGTGGACAAGGTTTTCAATTTCTCCACTTCCTCACCAACATTTATTATCTTTTAGGTATTTTTCTTGCTATCACAAAAGTTTATTTAACAAAAACTTAATATGAAAATGAACATGACCCAGCTTTAACAACATAGTAAAAAAGGTGCTTGGGAGATGGGACTTGGATTTCATTGCTGAACAGTCATTATTATATGTGATCCAAGGCTCATATTTCCTCATATGACCTCCATTGCAATAGTGTTTAATTGGAGTTGCAGCTCCACACATTCATCTATCACAAGATTCATAAAGAGATCAAATGTTTGCAATATTCCTTGGACGTGTGTGACACCATTTCATTCTAAATGCATCTTCTTGTCCATAATTTTTTTTTTTTCATTTCTAGAGAGTGAGCTTTGCTCATGGTGTCTGCTTGGTGATCTCAGAGGTTCCTTGAAATAAAAATTAGGGCTTCCTTTACAATTCTGTGGGAGGTGATCATTTAGCTTTTTGACAATAGCCATTCAAACAGTTGTGAAATGACACTTCATTATGGTTTCAATTCCCATTTCCCTAATGATTAGTGATGTTGAACACTTTTTCATGTATTAGTTGACCACTTTTTATGTCTTTTTTGAGAAGTGCCTATTCAAGTTATTTGTTTGCTTATTATGAAATTGTAGGAGTTCTTTGTATAATTTGATTATTAAACTCTAAGAAAAGTGATAGCATTGAGTTTGCTGCACACTGAAAATGGACAAGTAATAATGGGACATCAGGGTTAGGGTACCCTTTTCTCCACATTCTCATCAGCACTTGGTATTTTTGATTTTTGGATGACATCCATTCTGATTGGGGTGGGGTGATACCTCATTGCAGTTTTTATTTTCATTTCCCTGATTGCTAGTGATTTCAGTCATTATTTCATGTGTCTGTATTTCATCCTTTGAAAAATGCCTGTTCATATCATTTGACCATTTCTTTAATGATTTTTTTTGTTTTATTGTAGTTGAGTTTCTTGATCTTCTTATATATATATATATTCTATATATATATATATTCTATATATTGAACCTTCATCAGATGTATAGTGTGAAATATTTTCTCCCTGTGCGCTTTGTTGGTTGTATCCTTCGCTGTGCAGAAGCTTCTGAGCTTGATGTATTCCCATTTGTCTATTTTGCTCTTATTGTGTGTGTTTTTTGGATCTTATCCAAGAAGTCTTTGCCTGTGCCAATCTCTTGCATCGTTTCCCCTATGTTTTCCTCTAGTAATTTGATTGTTTCAGGTTTAGATCCTGGATCCATTGTGAGTTGATTTTTGTGTAGGGTACATGATAGGAGTCTTGTTTCACACTTTTGCCTGCAGAGATCCAATTTTCCCAACATCATTTTTTGAGAGATTATCCTTTCTCCAGTGAGTAATTTTAGCTCATTTGCCAAAGATTAATTGGTTGTACATGTGCGGATTAATTTCCGGGGTTTCTATTGTGTTCTATTGGTCTATTTTTGTGCAAATATCTGGCTCTTTTGTTTATAACTGCCCTGTAGGATGCCTAGAAATCTGGTATTATGATGCATCTAGCTTCATTTTTATTGCTTAAGATTGCTTTGGTTATTTGGGGTCTCTTGTATTTCCATATGAATTTTCTAGATCTTAGAAGAACAGCCTTGGTTTTTTGGTTGGCATCATGATGAATCTGTAAATTGCTTTGGGTAGTATGGACATTTTGATATTAATTCTTCCAATCCAAAATCATGGAAGATTTTTTCATTCTTTTGTGTCTTATTCTATTTCTCTGCTTAATGTTTTATAATTTTCATTATAGAGATCTTTCACATCCTTAGTTAAATTTATACCAAGGTATTTAAAATTTTGCCATTTTTTAAGCTATTGTGAAAGTGACTGAACTTATATAATCATAAAATAAAGATTATGAAGTTTTATGTTTTCTAAGTGTTTCAATTCTTTTCAATATTGAGTAATATTCCATTGTATGACACTGCATAATTTATTAATCCATTCATTTATGGTCTTTTGGGTGGTAGCCACTTTTTTCTATTATGAATAATAGTGTTACAAATATTTCTGTGCAAATAACCATGTGAAGTGTTTTCATTTACTTAGGTTAATAACTAAGAGTAGAAATGCTGGGACTTGTGATAATTCTATGCTTAATTGTTTGAGGATGTGGTAGATTGCCTTTCAATTTTATTACAACATTTTATATTCCCACCAGCAGAGTATGATATTTCAGTTTCTTCATATCATCACCAACTTTTGCTATTCTGTGATCTTATTGATCATAACCATTCTAGTAAAGAGCTATTTTATTGTGGCATTGATTTCTATTTGCCTGATGACTAATGTTGTCAAGCATCTTTCTATGAGCTTTCTGGGCATTTGCATGACTTCTAGGAAAAAAAGTCTATTCAGATCCGTTGACTCTTTTTAAATTGTATTATTTGTCTTTTTATTAATAAGTTTGTAGGACTTCTTTATGTATTGTAAATAGAAACCCATTACCAGATATGTGATTTACAATTATTTTCTCCCATATTGTGGGCTTTAACATTTTTATATTGTCCATTGAAGGTGAAAAGTTTTTTTTTTTTATTTTTATGAATTCAAATTTAAAGATTTTTAAGATTCAGCTGCTTGTACTTTGGGTGTCAAATTTAAAAATCTTTTGTGAAATCTGAAGTCATAAAATTTACTCTTGGCCGGCACCACAGCTCACTTGGCTAATCCTCCACCTGCGGCACCAGCACCCCCAGTTCTAGTCCCAGATGGGGAGCCGGATTCTGTCCCAGTCGCTCCTCTTCCAGTCCAGCTCTCTGCTGTGGCCCGGGAAAGCAGTGGAGGATGGCCCAAGTGCTTGGGCCCTGCACTCTCATGGGAGACCAGGAGGAAGCGCCTGGCTCCTGGCTTCCGATCCGAGTGGTGTGCTGGCCGTGGGGGCCATTTGGGGGGTGAACCAACGGAAAAAGGAAGACCTTTCTCTCTCTCTCTCTCTCTCTCTCTCTCTCACTAACTCTGCCTGTCAAAAAAAATTTACTCTTATGGAGCCAGCCTTTTGTATAGGTCATCTTCTTTGATATATGTGTGTGTGTGTGCGTGTGTGTGTATTTCTGATGGCTATGTTTTCTGAAAATGAGATATTGTTCTCTGTTTATCACTCCATTTTTTCAGTTTGGTTTTATGCATTTTGTAGCCTTGTTATTAATATATAATATTTACAATTGTTTTATTTTCCTAATATATTGACCCTTTTATCATTTTAAAATATCCCTCTCTATCTCTAGTAACATTTTATGTTTTAAAAAGTGTATTTTATTGAACAGGCCCCCTAAGAAGAAGGTACCTTTCTCTGAAGAGAGGAGAGAACTTCCACTTTGACTATGGCCTTGTCTAATTAAGATCGGAGTTGGTGAACTCAAGAGGCTTCCATAGCCTTGGTAGCTCATGACAAGAGTCTCGGGTGATTGCTGACATAATAAACAAGAGTGTCAATTGTTAAATCAACAACGGGAGTCACTGTGCACCTACCCCCCATGTAGGATCTCTGTCCTTAATGTGTTGTACTATGTGAATTAACAGTTAAACTACTACTCAAATAGTATTCTATACTTGTGTGTCTGTGTGGGTGCAAACTGTTGAAATCTTAGTATATACTAAGTTGATCTTCTGTATATAAAGATATTTGAAAATCAATCGTGATGAAGAATGGGATGGGAGAGGGAGTGGGAGATGGGATGGTTGTGGGTGGGAGGGACGTTATGGGGGAAAAGCCGCTATAATTCAAAAGTTGTACTTCGGAAATTTATATTTATTAAATAAAAGTTGAAAAAATATTTTATTGGATATTTGTATAGTTATTCCAGCTTTCTTGTGTTTGCTATTTGCTTGTCATATTTTATGCCCTTTTAATTTGATCCATTAATATTTTTAATCTATAAATGTATGTACTGTAGACAACAGAATGTATACTTACATGATTTTTTATTGGTCCAACAATATACCCCTTTCTATTGATTAATTCAATCTATTCACAGTTAATGTTATTATTGATATAGCTGGATTACAGTTGCCATTTTATTTTTCTGTTCCATACTATCTTGTCTTTTTTGTAACTGTGTACCTCCTTTACTGCTTTCTTTTGCACTGAGTTAACATGTAGTGTACTTTTTTCCTCCAGAATTTCAATTTAGTTCTTTTTGGTAATTTTTACCTCCTTAATGGTATTCTCTATTTGAGGTAATACTGTTTTCATACCTTCCTTTATCTTTGTCCTGCTTTCCTTTTGTTTGTAAATATATTTATAGTAGATACTTTTTAATCTATTTGTGGTAGATAACAACTTATTACTCACAGGTAATTTCTATTTATTGGTTTTCTTGGTATGGATCATATATTCTTGTTTCTTTGCTATATGTTGTCTGATATATATAAATATAAAACACATAAAATCAGTTGTTGGGCTATACATTTTCTTATATGAGATATTTTGCTATTATATATGGGTATGCATATGTACATATCTATCTATCTATCTATATATTTCAGTCTATGTGCTAATAATTTTACCCTTAAAAGAACAGAATTTCTTGCTCTTCAACTGTTACTAAGCATGTCTTCATCAAATATGCCTCCTGGATTTTACATAAATGTCCAATGCTTTATTATGTTTTATTGTTATAGTCATGGAATGAAGCAAGCTCCTGTTTTTGCCTTTTCCTTTTATCTGCGTAAGAAAATTTGCAGTAGCCTGTGTATTATTGTGTTATTATAAGGAATACAGGATAGCTCACAGATACTATGAGTTCTTTCCAGAGCACTTTATTAAAGCACATATCACAACAAAGAAAGTCAAACAAATATTTTGGTTTCCCAATGCTTATAAAAGTTATGTTTATAATATATCATGATCCATTAAGCATAATTTATTTATGTCTCAAAAAGATACATACCCTGATTAGAAACACTTTATTCCTTGAAAAATGCTAGCAATCATCTGAGCCTCCAGTGAGTTGTAATCTTTTTTCTGGTGGGAGGTCTTGTTTAAATGTTGATGGCTGTTGACTGATCAGGGTGGTGGTCGCTCAGGGTTGGGGCATCTGTGGCAATTTCCTAGAATAAGACAGCAATGAGATTTTCCACACCAATTGACTCTTCCTTCACAAAAGATTTCCCTGTAAGATCTGATGCTGTTTGATAGCATTTTACCGCAGCAGAATTTGTTTCAAATTGAAATCTATTCCTCTGCTCCTGCTTTATCAACTAAGTTTGTGTTAATCTTTCTTTGTCATTTCAGCAGGAATAGAGTTCATCTTGAGAAACTACCTTCTTTGATGTTCCATAACAAGCAACGCTTCATCCGTAATTTTTTAAAAAATGAGATTGAAGAAATTTAGTTATCCCTTCAGGCTTTACTTATATTTCTCTTGCATTTCCACACATTGGCATCAGCTTCTTGCAAAATCCTGTTAATGCTGATGTCTTCACCTCCTCCCACAGACCATGAGCATTCTTGATGGTATCTAAGATGGTG
This sequence comes from Oryctolagus cuniculus, assembly GCF_964237555.1. Taxonomy (NCBI): domain Eukaryota; kingdom Metazoa; phylum Chordata; class Mammalia; order Lagomorpha; family Leporidae; genus Oryctolagus; species Oryctolagus cuniculus. The sequence goes on from NC_091453.1 coordinate 58,319,418, forward strand.
AATCCTATTCAGAAGGTTTTCATTTACTTAACCTAAATCCATTAACATAATAATGATCCAAGGCAGCTGAAGCTTTACAAAATGCATTTCTTCAAGACTAAAACTTGAAATTTGAAATTACTCCTTGATCCATGCGTTGCAGAAGAGATGTTCTATTAGTAGGCAGGAAGGCAACATTCATCTTATACATGTTTCTCAGAGCTCTTGGAAGACAAAGCTCATTGAAAGGGATCTTTTTTCGGAGCAGCAGGTTTCAGCAGCAGTTTTAAAATATTCAGTAAACCATATTGTAAACAGATATTCTATCATCTTGGCTTTGTTGTTCCATTTGTACAGCATAAGCAGAGTAGATTTGGTACTATTCGTAAGGATTCTAGGATTTTCAGAATGGTAAATGAACTCTGATTTTCAACTTCAAGTCACCCACTGCCTTAACCCTTAAGAGTAGCCAGAATTCTCTTTCTGTATAGTTCTCTCCTCTTTCATACTTTTTCCTGTGAATTCTTGTGCCCTGAACTCTTCAAATTCTCTGCTTTTTTTCCTCAACTCAGAAAGATCACCATGCTTCACTTGGGTTCCATGTAACTGCACCATGGCCTGGAAACTCTCCAGACAATGAGCTCAGCATTCATTCAACCTGGCTTATGTGATTCTCATCTCTGACGAGATCTTTGTTGCCTGATATCTCATGTCTTGAGATCCATTGTTTTATTTATTTATTTATTCTGATATTTTAGTTGTTTCAGATAGAAGAATCAGTCTGATTCCTGTAAAAAAAAAAAAAGGCAAGTCCTGGGCTATAATGCCCAAGTTCCTTTCAGAAATCCATTAAGTAAATGTATTCATCAGCATCCCATTGTTAAAATGAAATACCTGAGATAAGCTGCTTTTGAAGGGAAGAGGTTTACTTTGGCTCTCGGTTTTGGTGGTTCAAATCCAAGATCAGGGAATCACCACTTGTTGGGCTTCTGATGAAAATGGCCGATGGCAATGGCAGAACACTTGCAGAGGAAGGCTCATACAGTGAGCTCAGCATTTCATAACCAACCCTTTTGTGAGCCCTGCCATCTGAGGGTACACCCTCAATGAACTAAGGGCTTCCTCCTAATCTCACCTTTCAAACACCATAATCGAATACATTTCTACCTTAGAATCATTAAACATGATTTTTTTATGGTTTTGAGGTTTAAAATCTGCAATTTCAGAATGTCAGAAGAGCAAGGAGTTACTTTTTTTTTTTTTTTTACTTTAGGGGAGAAATTTTTCTATTTTATTTTATTTTATTTTTGATTATTTTCAAGGTAGAATTAAGGAGAGAGAGAGAGATAGAGAGAGAGAGAGATCTTCTATTCACTGGATCACTCCCCAAATGGCAGCAATGGCTGGACATGGGCTGGTCCAAAGCCAGGAGCCAGGAGCTTCCTCCTGGGCTCGCATGTGGGTGCTTTCCCAGGCAAACTAACAAGGACATGGATTGGAAGTGGAGCAGTCAGGACTTGAACAGGTGCCCATATGAGATGCCAGAGCCATGGGTAGCGACTTTACCCATCACACCACAGTGCTGGTCCCCGTTTTATTTTATTTTTAAAGGTTTATTTATATATTTGAAACTCAGAATTACAGAGACAGAGGGATATATTTCATTAGCTGGTTCAATCCCCAAATAGTGGCAACAACCAGGACTGGGGCAGACTGAAGCCGGGATCCAAGAGTTTCATTTGGGTCTCCCACATAGGATGCAGGGGCCCAAGCACCTGTGCCATCTTCTGCTTTTTTCCCAGGAGCATTATCATGGAGCTGGATTGGAAGTGGAACAGTTAAGATACAAATCAGTGCTCATTTGAATGCGGATATTTCAGGTGGTGGTTTAACTAGCTACACCACAGTGCTAGCTCCCAAAACTTTCAATTTTAAAGGGTAACTTATCTGTTTGTGAGTTAACTTTTAAAAACAATTTTACCTATGTTTTCATGTTGAAACAACGTTCAATACATTCTAATTGATTTCTGGATGGTTTAATTTGATTTTCAATTAATGCAGAATGTCAAGTGATATTCTTGCCATGTTTTCATCATGGCTCCAGCCCACTCAATGGCCTTTCATTCAAAAAGAGGTTTCAACTTTTAATGAATATTTGTAAATGGTACTTAAGACTTTATTAGGCAGAGCAGTGATAGAGTTCTGCCTAATTAAATTGTAACTATCAGCATTTGCAGATAATTTATTAGAAGTAGACATATTCTTTAAAGAATAGCCATGTGGTCTGAAGCTACATAAAATAGCTAATAAAACACATAAAAATGATGGACATGTGTCTTCCTGTTGTTTTTTTGAAGATGACTACTGGAAAACTGGCTGCAATTATAAGGTTGCATATTACTCATTTAGTGAACATTGGGTAAATATGAACTCCTACTATGACTTTTGATGAATCATGTGGAAATTATTCATGGTGCAAGAAAGGAAAACCATATGGCACATCATCTGTTGAGTATGTTTGTGTTCAATGATGCCCAGAGTCATATCCCTAACACATCATTATGTGTTGTTAGTTATTCAGGGACTAAGTAAAATGAGTTGGCAATCTCACTCTGATGTCCTATAGTATTTTGTTTACATCACAGAATTACCTGATAAATCCCCTCTAACTAACTGAAGGTCAAGTTATGAGGTGAAACAGACTAAATGAGGGAGACTTAGCCCATTCTACATATAATCTCCTTGGAATAGAATCAAGGCTCTCAAACAAAGGGAAATATACTTACTGCACATACCGAAGCAAGCAATTAGAAAATGTCAATAGCTAATTGTGAAATTTTCAGACTATAAATTCACTATAGGTATAACCTTTCATTCTGCTTTACAGACTTCAATTAGTTTTAATTACTCAATTTTGTTTCATTTATAATTTTTATGTCTAAGTGCAAGTAGATCACTGATGGGAAAACTTTTAAAAGTAACTTTAAGCAGGATGGAAGCTATTCTAATTATTTTTAAACACAACCCTGAAAATAATCAACACTCTATATATTTTCAAAAATAAAACTATAAAATGGATTTATTTAAATATCCAACTGGGGCAAATATTTGGCACAGAATTTAAGATACCACTTGGGAAAGCCATATCTGCCTGACTTTCAGTTCTAGCTCCTCTTCAAATTCCTGCTTCCTGCTAGGCTTCCATCCTAGAAGCCAACAGATGACAGCTCAAGTAGTTGTGTACTTGTCACCCCAGATTGATAAGCTAGGTCCTGGGCCATTCTGAGCTGTTGTAGGTATTTGGGGAATTAACCTGCAGATGGAAAGTATCTCTCTCACTTCTCTCTCTCTCTCTCTCTTTCTCAAATAAAATGAAAATAAAATAAAATAATAAAACACCTATCTGTATCTAATACATGAAAACTAATATACATGTGAGTTACTAGTTAACTGAAAGAAACATTGATTATAAACATAACAACCTGAGAATTTAGAGAATTTCAAGAATTACTGAAATATAGATAAACAAACTTCACAAGGGCAATTGTTTTTACTGTTGTTATATAGTTTTTTCTTCATTTTTCCATATTCACATTCAATCAGTAACCCTTCTTTCATTACAATGCACTGCTGCATCCATCAAGATTGCAAAAGAAGGAGAGAAGACCAGATGTTTACAATCTCTTTAAGATGATTCAAACCTCTGTAAATAATTGAAGAACAGGTAAAATGTGGGAACATATGTGTAAAGAGAAATTAGCTCAGCTGTGACTGGGCAGATCCAGGGAAGGTTTCACATAGGAACTAGCATTTGACAGATCTTGAAAGACAAAGTGTCTCCAAATACAGAATGGAGGGAAGTGTATTTTCCAGGCTGGTCACTAGCATTGGAAAAAAAGAGAATGATGAACATTCAAGGTACAGTATGGTTTAAATAGCCATTGCCCATGAAGGTGAGAGGGATGAAATGTTGCCTACTTGTATATTGGGGAAAACAAGCAGATAAGCATGCATTTATGAAATAGCCTGCACTATGAAATGAGTCATTTTAGAAAATGTTCCAGGTTTCTAGGGTGAAAGGGTTATTTCACATGCTTTCTGAGTACCTACTCTGTGTTGGATAAACAGGCAATCCCCAACGTAAGACTGACATTGATTTTTCTGAGTTTATGGTAGTGTGAAGATGATATGCAGCCAGTAGAAAGTATATTTTGAATTTTGATGTTTTCATGGGATTTCAATATTCTGTATGATATTTCCTCACAATGTTGGTAGTGTCAGGGATTCATAGTTCCTAGGGTAGGAAACCAATACTCTGCAATAATACTAGGTTGTTAAACTACGAGGTTTGATAGGTTAGGTGTATGAAATGCATTTTTGGCTTACGATATTTTCAGTTTATGATGAGTTTTCCAGGATGCATCCCCACTGTAACTCAAGGAGCGTCTGCACAGAGAATTTTCCAAAGGCTAAATATTTATCTTACCATTTTGAGGTGATAGATTGACAGCAATGAGCACAGAATGCAGTTTTTCTTCCTATCTAAGATTTATTCTAATAGAACTTGACAGGTATATTAGCTCACATGCAATAGCAAAAATATCATAGACTGGATGGCATAAACAAAAGAAACTTATTTTTGTACCATCCTGGGGGCTAGAAGTCCAAGATCAAGGTTCTAGTCAATTTTGTTTCTGGTGAGAGCTCTCCTCTTGGTTTGAGTATGGCCATCTCCTGCTGTGCCTTCAAATGGTGGAAAATGTCAGAGATCAATCCTTCTGCAGTTCCTTCTTATAAGTATTGTAATCCTATTAGACCAAGGTCCCTCATCATCTGGCTCTAACTACCTCCCGGAAGCTCTATCTCCCCCAAATCGTCACATTGAGGGTTTGGAATTCAACATTTGAATCCCTGTGACATGCAAATATTCAGTCCATGAGAACTGGTGATCCGATATATTTTATCCGAATCAGTATCAAAACTCATCTGCATGTTCAGTATACAATTTTCTTTTGCGAGTAGCCAGAACTTTCATCATATGCTCAAAAACATAAGTGACACAAAAGTATAGAAACCAATGTAATATAGGAATATGGCTTGTGCCCCATGAAGAAATAGCTCTAGTATAATTGAGATTAATAAACACTTAGAATGACCACATTCTATTTTTCTATGCTCCATTCATCTGGCTACATATAATACCTCAAGCCTCAACTTAAATTATATCTTCTGAGTGACTGTTCCTAATCACTTTATTCTAAGGTGGTTTCCTTCTATCCCATTTCTAATATAGATGAGTTCTTTTTTTCCCCCATTGTATTTTGTTCTGGTTAGTGTTTGTATGAAAATTTTGATTTTTGCATATTCATTTTGTAAGCAGCTCCTTTGTTGAATTCTATTTTTTTTTTTTTTAATGGCTTTTGCTGGCACAACGGCTCACTAGGCTAATCCTCCGCCTTGCGGCACCGGCACACCAGGTTCTAGTCCCGGTCGGAGCGCCAGATTCTGTTCCGGTTGCCCCTCTTCCAGGCCAGCTCTCTGCTGTGGCCAGGGAGTGCAGTGGAGGATGGCCCAAGTGCTTGGGCTCTGCACCCCATGGGAGACCAGGAGGAAGCACCTGGCTCCTGCCATCGGATCAGCGCAGTGCGCCGGCCACAGAGCGCCGGCCGTGGCGGCCATTGGAGGGTGAACCAATGGCAAAGGAAGACCTTTCTCTCTCTCTCTCTCTCACTGTCCACTCTGCCTGTCAAAAAATAAATAAATAAATAAATAAATAAATAAAATGGTTTTTTACTTTGATTTTCCTGTTTTGATCAGGTGTAAACATACTGGTGTATCAGTTATAGAAAATAATGCAATTTATTTTACTTTTTTATGTTCATCAAATATTTCTTTCTGTTCTGTAATGTGATAGCTAGCATTTCTAGACCAGATGTAAATTGTAACGGGTTTGATTTACTTATTCACCACTGGGCGTGATGCATATTTTCTATTAGAGACATGCATTTAATTTTGTTAAGGAATATACAAATTCCTATGTTTTGAAATGGCTTAAAGGTCAGAAATTGATTTTTAACTTTTTCTAGTAACTTTTAGAAATTTATTTAAATTGCTTTTTTCTTTCTTGATATATGAAATGTAGTGAATTATACTAATGGATATCCTTAAATGGTTTCATATTTATATTTTAAAATAAATCTATTTAGGAATGATTAAAAATTAAATATTTTCCTCAATCTTTGTTCTATATTTTATATTCTGTTTGTTTGTTTTATACAGTATCTAATCTAAACCCTGTAATTCTTTGATTTACTTTCTCACCTGTTTTGTTTAGCACTCTTCATGAAAGCGGTTCTGTCTTGCTCACTCTTTTATCACGAGTGTCTATACCTAGTAGTTATCATACAAATATTTTTTAAAATAATTAACACAATAATAATGGATGAATGACAGGGCTTAGGTTATACCACAATCACTCTGTCTCTTTTGACTTCTACGCAATTCTTTCTTCTCTTGGTAATTCAGTTAGGCCTATGTTACACCTTTGGATTCTGTCCCACACTTCTTAGTTGTTCTGTTTTTCTTTCTTTTTCTATATCTCAGTTTGGAAAGTTTATACTAGAATGAGGAGGAATTCTTTTAGTGCTATGGGAAAGGTTTTTAATATTACCCTCTGTGGAAATCCCTCTGCCTGGAAAACAGCCTCTTGTAATACAGAACGTTCAGTGTTCTTCCACCTACTGCTTCACTCGCAAAATGCCTGCAATAGCTGTGACAGGGCCAGGCCCAGGTCAGGAGCCAGGAACTCAGTCTGAGTTTTCCAATTCTCCCTCCTGGGTGACAGAGACCCAATCAATTGAGCTATCAACTGCTACTTTCCAGGGTGTGCATCAGCAGAAACTGGAATTGGAAGGGGAGCCATGGCTCTAACCAGGGTGCTCTGACAAGTTGCACCTTATGCCTTTCTGATGCATATAGCAGAGTCATGCATTTCTTTTGTTTATCCTTAACCTTTTTAAGATATGTTACACGTGTAGTGATCAGTAATAAGTAGTTTTTCTTTTAGATAATTATCTTATTAGCCGTATCAAACAAGAAAAATGTAGAATTGTAAGGTAGTTTCCTATGGAACAACTAATAGGTTTCCCTTATGGTTTCTCTTTCTTTACCGGATGTATGCCACAACCCATTTTCCTGTCTGAATTATAATAATATACCTGAAATTAAAATTGAAAATTGTAAACTATTGCTTTTATCCATAATTACAAATTTATTTCTAGTTTTAACTTAGTAATTTAATCTCTGATTCAGAACTGCTTTGAAAGTAGTAAAATGAGTTTTTAAACTTGATGAACATTGTAAAATAAATAATCAATGATTCTAAACAGTTGATATTTTCCCCATGTGAATTACCAAAAATAGCAAGAATTGGATCATTCCAGTAAACACAATATTTTTGAGGCAGAACATTTCTTCATAGAAATATTTCTTAATAAGATAATTAAATACTTTTAGAGCAGAAAAATAAGAATTGTATTATATAGAAATAACAAATCACAAGCAACAACCAAGTATGTATTTCTCACCTGGATGCCAGAATATTTTTCTCCTCGCTTTGTGTGGTATCATCTACTCACTTTACAAGCAACAATTTTACTATTATTGGAACCCTTTCCGCTATACATATGTGAGCTGAGCCAAGTCCTTAATTATAGGCTGTTTCTCTTCACAGGAGCCTGACAGAAGAACCATTTTTTCCAGATAGACTGTTTAAGGAGAAATATTGTTGTTTGCCAAAATGATGGGACGCAGAATATTGCAAGGTTGACTGAATTTTCTGCTTTCAACAGATGCCTATAGCGGTAATCATGAAGAGTAGGGGGTGCTTGTCTAACTATTGCCAAATTAAAAAACAAATGCAGACCTAGGCAAGGAGAGACTTTATTTATTTATTTATTGACAGGCAGAGTTAGTGAGAGAGACAGAGACAGAGAGAAAGGTCTTCCTTCCGTTGGTTCACCCCCCAAATGGCCGCTACTGCCGGCGCGCTGCGCTGATCCGAAGCCAGGAGCCAGGTGCTTCCTCCTGGTCTCCCATGCGGGTGCAGGGCCCAAGCACTTGGGCCATCCTCCACTGCACTCCCTGGCCACAGCACAGAGCTGGACTGGAAGAGGAGCAACCGGGACAGAATCCGGCTCCCTGATCGGGACTAGAACCCAGGGTGCCGGTGCCGCAGGCGGAGGATTAGCCTATTGAGCCGTGACGCCGCCTGATGCATTTTCTCTTTTTAAATGACTTATCAGACTGTACAGATTCTATGGGTTCCCTTCATTAACTTTTCTTCTTAAATGTTTCTTTTACCAGATGCTTAACAGAGTGGGACCAAGTGACTCCTTTGGTATACCTTAGATGTACTGAATAGCTCTGTAGTTGGATTCTATAAGATTTTGTTTCTCTGTATTCTGCTCTATAAAAATTGTTGTGTTGGTTTAGATGCTATTTTCTGTTATCTGGGAATATTAACATAGTAAACAAAAAAAAAAAAAAAAAAAAAAAAAAAAAACATAGTAAACAGTATTTTTTAATACATAATCTTAATTATACATCAGAAAGTGATGTGGTGTATACTGAATAATTTTATTTATCCGACTTTTTCACTAAAAATCTTTAGGGGTAAAATTCTGATATAAATAAGGCCCAAAATAATTACTATTTCTCTATTCTCCCAGTGGATCTAAATATCCAGAAAAATGGGTTCTTCAATAGAGACCTATTAGGGAGAAACTGTGGAAAATGGGAAAATCATCTACTGTTTGAAAAGATTTGGGCATCTTATCTCATTTATTCTATTCTCGTTCACATGCGTCTTAAATTAGAATTAAAATTATTGCATAATCATCTCTTCTAAATGCTTTAAAAACCTTACATTTATTTATTTGAGTAGCAGAGATACAGAGAGAGGCAGAGAGACAGGGAGCTCCTACTCTCTGGTTTACTCCCCAGGTACCCACAACAACCAGTGCTGATCGAGGCTGAAGCCAGGATCCTGGAACTCAATCCGGATATCCTACATGGGTGGCAGGGGCTAAGCTACTTGGGTCATTACCTGCTGCTTCCCAGGGTGTGCGGTAACAGGAGGCTGGAACTAGAAGTGAAGCCATGATTTGAAGCCAGGTGGGTTATGGGTGTTCCAAATGGCAACTTAACAGCTAGATCTAATGTCCACCCCTGTAATTATATCTTATCACACTCCTAGAATGAAATTTATTTATTTTATTGAGGAAAAAGTTATTTAAATTATCATAATCACAGATACACTGTGAGTATCTGAGATAACAATGACATTGTTTTATTTGCTTTAAAAACTGAATTTTAGTACAACTAAGCTACTTTGGGAATTTACCCTTTTTGCAGAACAGAAATTACCATCTGTCTTTGCTTTGAATCCTTGTAAGTCACCATCTTTTAAACCACAAAATATATTTTGGGTCATGTAAAATATGACTAGTTTGGAAAGAGTGACACAATGAAATTAAATTTACTTTAATGCAGTCCAGATATCATTGTGCCACATTCTCTTCTTTTGTCATGTATATGCTGTCTAGAAATCTATTAGAGAAACATTTCAACAGAACAAGGATGCTGAACATTTTAGCAATTGCTCTAGTGTGTTTCTAATTTTATAAAACACTAATTGCTACAGAAATTTAGTGATTGAAACCTGTGTCTGTGATGTGATCTAATGATTGGAACATTACACTTACTTAAGTGAGACCTGATATCTGATTTCATCACAACTAAGTAATCTTAAGTGATTTAGATCATAAGGGGTGCTTGCAATATACTTTCTTAATCCTGTTTCTCAGAGATCCAACTGCAAATATGGATTTGAGTCTTATCATTAGAACCCAGAATGAAGTGGTAACTGATTTCTTTTCAATCTATATTATACATTTAAAAAAATTAACAAAATATAAAACTCCATTTTTTCCTTTATATTCAAATATCAAGAGAAAAAAAAGCAGAGACCACTGAGGAGACAAATATTTTTAAAATTTAAAAAGTAGAGGCCAGCATTGTGGTACAGTTGGTTAGGCCTCCATCTGCTGCACGTGCATCCCATATGGGCACCATTTCGAGACCTGGCTGCTCCACTTCCAATCCAGCTCTCTGCTATGGCCTGGGAAAGCAGTGGAGGATGGCCCAAGTCCTTGGGCCCCTGCACCTGGGCTGGAGACCTGGAAGAAGCTCAGGGCTCCTGGCTTCAGATCAGTGCAGCTCTGGCCATTGTAGCCATTTGGGGAGTGAACCAGAAAATGGAAGACCTCTCTCTGTCTTTCTTACTTTCTGTCTGTAACTCTGCCTCTCAAATAAATAAATAAATCTTTAAAAAAAATTTAAAGTAATCAGTTAAATAACCAAGTGACTGGTAACTGAGATTTACTCAGAAAAGTGTTTTTGCTCAGCTGCAACTCATACTTATGAAAAGCAAGGAACAGATAAGGAGACACTGACTTAAAGTCACGTCTTCTAAGAATCTTTGTATTTATTTGTCTGTTTGAGAGGCAGAGACACAGGAAGAGGGAGGTACAGATGGAGATGTAAATGAGAGAGAGAGAGAGAGAGAGAGAGAGAGAGAGAGAGAGAGAGAGAAGGAGAGAGAGAATGTTTCCAGCTGCTGGATCACTCTCCTAATGGCTGCAAAGGCCAGGAGTGGGCTGTGTCAAAGCCAGGAGCCAAGAACTCAGTCTAGGTTTCCCAAATCAGAGGCAGGAAACTGATCACTGGAATCCTCACCACTGCCTTCCAGGGTGTCCATTAGCAGGAAGCTGGGGTCAGTAACCAAAGCCAGGTATAGACTACAAGTACTCTGATTAGACACACAGGTTTTTTAACTAATGTGTTAATCACAAGGGTAAACAACTACTCTAAAAGGCCTTTGGAAAAGAAATTTTTTGTAAGAGTTTTAAATAAAGTAGAGGTGAATAGCCTATATCATTTTAGGGAAAGATACTGTTTAGTTCCAATATAGTGATAGAGAATCCTAGAACTGCAAGTTACCTGTTTCTAGAAAGAAGACTATTTTAATGCAGCCAGAATATAATTTCTTTTAAAGAGAGTGAAATAAGAGCACCTACCATCTGGTATTGGCAACCTTGTAATTCTTTCCTCAAAATATTTTATCTCATCACGTTTGTATTGCTGTTATGAGCTCCTTACATAACACAGAGAATTAGAAGCTTGTAGCTACTGGAACATAGAAATACATGAGGGCACTTAAAAAGTTCATAGAAAAAAATGGTAATAAAATAATTCATTTAGGTGCATTTTTTCCAACTCACACATAGTTTTTTCATAACATGCATTTTCCTTGAACATTTTTGAAGATACCTCGCATGCATGAATTTAAAATATTTACACCAAAATAAATATGTTTTATTCCATTTTTCATGAACTTTTTGAAGCCCCCTCTATATAATTTCATTATGTATCGGATCAGTACAAATCTTTATAATACTGCAGTGTTATTTCTTGATTATTTATCAAACAATTCACAGTCCTGTGCCATAATATCAACATTCCAAACATCTTTTCCAACATTGGTCAACTATCAACATGATATCCTGAGACAGCAATAGAGACCTTGGAGGACAGCTTCATGAAAAAGTGCCTATGCATATTATTTTTTTAAAAAGATTTATTTGAAAGAGTTACAGAGAGAGAGGAAAGGTGGGGGGGGGGTAGAGACAGACAGAGATAGCTCTTTCATCCATTGCTTCACTCCCCAATTGGCCGCAATGGCTGGACCTGCACCAATCCAAAGCCAGGAACCAGGAGCTTCTTCTGGGTATCCTACACTGGTGCAGGGGCCCCAGGACTTAAGCTATCTTATGCTGCTTTCCCAGGCCATAGCAGAGAGCTGGATCAGAAGTGGAGCAGCCAGGACTCGAACCGACGCCCATATGGGATGCTGGCACTGCAGGCGGCCGCTTTACCTGCTACACCACAGCGCTGGCCCCAGTGCCTATGCATATTAAAATGATAGCATTGATTCCTGTATGTTTTTTTAAAATATTTTATTAATTTATTTGAGAGGTAGAGTTACAGACAGTGAGAGGGAAAGAAAGAAACGTCTTCTGTCCACTGGTTCACTCCCCAGATGGCCGGAATGGCCGGAGCTGCGCCGATCCGAAGCAAGGGGCCAGGTGCTTCTTCCAGGTCTCCCACTCGGGTGCAGTGGCCCAAGGACTTGGGCCATCTTCCACTGCTTTCCCAGGCTATAGCAGAGAGCTAGATCGGAAGAGGAGCAGCCAGGTCTAGAACCCGGCGCCCATATGGGATGCCGGCGTCTCAGGCGGAGGATTAATCTACTGCGCCACAGCACTGGCCCCATCCTGTATGTTTTAATTCATTGATACTTTCTGTTTGCTTGTCCCCCGTTCTTTCTGGTTCTTTTACCTGATTATTTAATATGTAATTTGATTGAAGACTAGACATTTTTACTCATGCAATCCATGGCTCTTTCCTTTTACCTAGTACAAATTATGAACCCCATAGATTAGCTGTCAGCAGTTGAAGTTTTACCACAACACAGGGAAACAAGAAGGTGGTAACACCGTTTTTACTGATGAGACAATTGACACGCAGAGATCTAATTATATGCCTGTGGTGATATAACTTACTGGAAGAAGAACACAACCCAAAACTCTTAAATATTTCCACTTCTAGTCCATTGTTTGATGCTGTATTCCTCATTTTCTTATTTACTATCAGGAAGTATGATTCAAACTTCAGAAAACTTATTCTGCCATTTCAACACCTCCCCTATTTTTTGCATTCCCTTGAATAGAGATCTGGAAAAAAATAACCAAAAGACTAAATAGAATAATTGTAATATTAAATGTCATTTTTGGCTCAGTGTTTAAGGCAGCAAACATATAGAAATAAACAAATCAGAAAATGAATAAATGCATGATAAATTAAAAGATTAAAATCAAGAGATCCTTAATGATAAAGTCATCAATAGTATCTGATTAGTTTCTATTTCTTCTTGTTTTCTAAAATAGTAGCCTGTTCTGACTCCACTATATACAAATTTATTTAAAATAAAATTGGTAAGATGATTGAAATATGCTTAACAACTAATTACCAATATAGTTAAGTCTCACCTGCATTCATGAAATGTACTGCAAAAATTTAGCATGTGTAAGACTGCTGTAATCTCAAAAGCTTAGAATATGCAAATATAATCATTATTTTAGGTAACTGAAAAGAAAATATTGGATATAGTTCTTTTTGGCAGGTTTAATATTAGATGATTAATAATGGAAATGTGGCAGCATGAACCATCTAAATGCTTTGCGTTTTTAGGAATCTTTCAAGTAAATGATCCTTTCCTAATAAGAAGTGCCCCGTAGGCCCAGCTGCAATAATTATTATTTTCATGTGCATGACAGAGATTACATGGCATTTAGCCTAAATTCAGAAAGTTTTTTTTCTTTAAAATTTAGGTAAATGCCCCCATTGACCCATTTACTGAGGTGTGGGAGGCCCTTGAAGTCAGTCAAGCATTGTAGAGATTTGTGTAAAAGACATATGTGACCACTGGGAGCCATTGGGGGATTAGTTTAGCATGGATTTTGTGAGCAATTTATTCAAGACCTTATTCTCATTCACACAAGACTGCTCAACAAGACACCTTTGATTCTCTGGAATCAAAAGGTGAATAGCATGTAAATGGCATTTAGTGCTTAGGTAGTCTGTACCCTCGAAATCCCCTATCTTCTATTATTTGATTAATATTGGGGAAAATACAAAAAAGCATGTACACGGACAGTGACTGCTTTTAAGTTGTGGATGAAACTGGGTCATTCCTGAACTAATTTAACTCATCCATTTTACAAATTATTTTTCCTCACCGTCAAACTTTTGATAGACCACAAAAAAGAAATTTCTGGTAGTTTACATTTTAGAGACACTAACATTGAAATTGAAAACCAAGGCAACTTTAATAGAAAAAATATATTTAGAAAGGGCTTAATATTATGGCATGTGTTTCTCCACTGTAATAGGCTACACTGTTGCCTGTATCCTTTTGTTAATTAATTATAGCCATGTTCCCAAGGTCAGAATCCTAGTCCTTTCCTATCTACATTTGAAAGAGATAAAAACAGATCCTGCCTTGAACCCATGTTCATTTACACTGTTTTCTGCTTACTTGAATCATTTTAGTATTCAGAATTTTATTTGAAAAAATTTTGTTTACCTACTCTTGCTATGAAGTGGGATTCTCAGAAGGAATCAGACCTGTTCCTCACTTTTAAAACTCTCAAAATCTAACCGGAGACAAACACCTAGAACAGTGCTGCACAGTGTGATAGAATCAATATGCCAAGGACTCCAAGGGCACAAGAAATGACATCTGTATATCTGTTACTCTGAAGGCAGTATCTCCATATAAAGGACAGCAATTAAACCCCCAAACAAAGGGTAATTGGTGGCTAGGAGCATGAAAGGGAGATCTCACTGGATAGGGAGAAAGTACACGTGAAGCTACACATGTATAAAAATGATTATGGTTCAGACAATAGCTAACAGGACCACTATAGTATACATGAGAAAAAGTGGCATGAGAGAAGTCTAAAAATTAACCATAGTCTTGTCTGTCATTCTAAGTGACAGTGAATAATTTTCAACGAAGGACTGAAATAGGCATATGCCTTTGAGAAAGATTTCTTTGTTGACACGAAGCAGGGTAGACACGGAGGCCATGAGTAGTGCAAATTTGTGTTGGCAGGTGACTTAAACTGGTTTAGAAAGCATTGATGCTGTCTGTAGATATATATGAGAGGACTTCAGAAAGTTCACGGAAGAATAAAATGAGTTTATTTTGGCCCAAAATTTTGTATAATATATGGAATTTGCATGTTTTGGAAAAACTATGCATGGATTTCAAAAAAGTTTTGCGCCAAAATATGATTATCTTTTCATTCTATTTTCCACAAACTCCTTGAAGTACTCTCTATATCGGCCATGTGAAATCAGGGGAGAGGATATAACTGACAATTATTTCAGATGTAGAATTCATCAATCTAATATTCTTTACATGAGAGAGTATGTTCTAAAGAGATAGGTTTAAAAGTTCCTTGGGATGTCAATTCTAGATTTTCAAACTGTTGGCATCTCTGTTCCCATTTCACAGTTCTATCTCACTGTCACCAAATGGCAGTGTATAAATATGGTTGCAGATATTAGCAATTTTTAACTTTTTTCTAGATCAATGTACAAATGATAGCAAATGACCTGCATTTCCCTACTTGACTCAATTATGATGTTACATATTTGAAGATGTCATATATTTACAAATGTGATGGTGAATACTCCTCCTGATATCATGGTTTTCCAAAATTTCATGCACCATTCCCTTCTTAAAAACCCATCTTAAAACACATTTCTGGGACAGATTTATCACTTTTTTGGGATGCCTTTTCCTTGAATTTTTCAGTTTGTAGTATTGGATTTACATGAGGCTTATAATTGTTGTTTTGTTTTTCACTACCCTAAAAACCACTGAATGTAGTAATTTGCTCATCATTAACCATCACTTAGAGAACCTCCATGCAAAGTAATGTGTAATTATCTATACTGAGCTAGGCTCTCTTTTAGCTTTTCTACTTAACTAAATTTTAACCTTTCTTTTGTTTCTTTGGAATCCACTACTGGTCATAATATATGTTGGAAATTTTCAAATTAGAGTCTAACAATTTCCTTTATACTCCCTTGGATTGATAGAGCAGCAAAGTCTTACTAGAACAAATTTCATTGTGTAGAAAGGACCTCTTGGATAGTTATTTATGCAGATCTAGAAGTAGATTCATTTTTTGCTTGCAAGCTGGTCAATTCCTTTCTAAGCTATCTCTTTTAATACTTTATCAAAATAGAAAATGAAAACAGAGTATGCTATGACTTAGAGTGTTTCCAGCTACAAGTTCAGTGGGCATATGGTTTGCCTTCCAAATTATAGCAGGGAACTGTTCTAACAAATGTTTTCCCACTGTATATCATGGACCTTCATTGCTTTAGCAGCCAAATCCAGTTACTTTACTGCCCACTGTCTGACTTTTAGCCTTTAGACATATATTTTATATTTTTGTGTGGTACATCTTACAGAAATATTTTGTATTAAATAATGTTTGGATAGCTATCATAGCAGAGAAATCTCCAAAATAAGTGGTTTAACACCTATCTAAGGTAAAAACAAACAAACAAACAAAAAAAAACAGAGGCTTTAGGGCAGCTGACTGCTCTTGTACAAGTGGTTATTCAGGAAGCCAAGTTCCTTATATCATGTTACTCCTTTGTCTTTAACACATAACTTCTGCAACCATTGTGGACGACAGCATGGGTGGCCATAGTGGGAAGTTTCCATGGAACAGACTTGGAAGTAGTACTCAATACATTCACTAGCATTCTATTATCCGGAAATCAAACAGAAGGTCACGTTTAGGCAAGGAATGCTAAGAAATGTAGTAAATCTGTGTTCTCAGGAGAAAGTAATGGGTTTGGTGAGCACATATTATTAATATTTGTCACTTCGGGAAACTGACTTTAAAAGATTTATTTATTTATTTAGTTTATTTTATGTGAAAGGCAGAACTGTCAGAGAGACAGGGAAAGACAGAGAGACATCTTCTATCATCTGGTTCACTCCTCCAATGACCAAAACAGCTAGGACTAGAGCAGACTGAATATAGGAGCCAGGAACACCACCAAGTTCTCCCACATGGGTGCCAGGGAAATAGGTATTTGGGCCATCATCTGCTGCCCTTCTAGGCACATTAACAGGAAGCTTATTTGAAATTGTAGCAGCCAGGACTTGAACCAGCACTATAATAAGGTATGCTGATGTCACGAGAGGTGGCTTCATCCACTATGTCATAATGCCAGCCCCAGGAAAACTTTTTATGTTTTAGAAACATCATTTTTGTTACACCATCCCCAACTGGCTCCACTTTTTGAGCTAAGTACTAAAACAAAGATATACTTTTATTTGCTTTATCTTCACCTGTGACTCTTGTTATAGGGGCTGGAGGGAGACACCCTCTTCCTGGAGCAAGCTGAGAGGAGTTTGTGGCAGCACATGTCACTGCTAATATTGCATGAGGGAGAACCTTAAAGACCACGCTGACTTTGAGTCTGCCCTGGAGAACTAGTGGGGGGCAGGGTTGGGGGCAGGGTACCCACCCAGTTCCCAGAGGGAAACCATATTGTCTTCATCCTATCCCCCACAAGGGTGCCCAGCAATTAGAGAGGCAAAAGCAAAATCGTAATAAGGCAAGTAGAGGCGGCTGTGGCTCCAACATGTGCAACTATAGGATTTTATAAGAGGAATAAATCTGTGGTTCTCCACTGATTTCTAGTATGGCCAGGCAGCTTAACAGGGGGCAAGTCACCAACTTAAGGCCTATGATGCACTCCTGTCCCCTCACTCTATCATGGACACCTGGACTCAAACTGCCAAGGAGGAGCGCCAATAGGCAGCTGGCTCTCGAAATGCCTTGGCTCTCTGCCGACAGAGAAGGTTCACAGGGTTGGGAGCACTCCATGCTGTGACTGTGGGAATCCTGTGGCTGATTGATAGGGAGTGGGGCGTAGCTGGGTCTCTGAGCAATCACTGTGTCCTGCTTCATGGGCTCAGAGTTGGCTGAATGCCTGGGGTGGGTCATTGAAGAGGGTTCCATGCTCACACTGAGGACTGCAGAGATCCTTTGGGTGATTCATGCTCCTGTGTTGGGATGTGTAGCCACCATGGGCTCACCCTGTGCATTGATCACCTTGACAGAGAGGAGGTGAGGCTGTCATCACGCAGGCTTATCACTGCCCAAATGACAGTAGAGGAGTTCTACCATGCTCAGTGTGGAGTTACCCTGACTTTTGCCCCATCCTTGAGCTCTGGCCAGAGCTCCCTCACCCCACCCAGTTTGCATCTCTGGATACCCACTGAAGGAACAGATAGTTCACTAAGCCACAGAGGCATATTTCAAAGACAAAAAAGGACCAAGGAGAAAACCAACAAGTTTTTCCACAAATGCCTGGAAATACAGGAAACATGAACAAGTAAAATTCCTCCAAAAGAACACACCAACACTTCAATATTAGAATGTGAAGATTAAGAGATTGGTGAAATGTGAAGATGAAGAGATTGGTGAAATGCCTAAAATGGAATTCAAAAGAATTATTGTAAGATTATTCAATAACATAGAAAAGCAAATACATGAGTTAAAGAAATCCATACACAACCAGGAAGAAAAAAATTGCTGAGAGACAGAGATATTGAAGAGAGATGAAACTGTAAACTTAGAAATGAAGAATTCAATAGGTCAAACAAAAATACAGTTGAGAGACTTAACAACAGACTTGGTGTGGCAGAAGAAAGAATATCTGAGGTAGAAGAAAAATCATTGCAAATAGTTAGACCAAAAAAGAAGAAAAATTAGAAAAACTGGAAGAAGTGTTTGAGGTTTATAAGATACTATGATACTACCAAGCATACGCATCTTAGGAGTTCCTGAAAAGGTAGAAAGAGAGAATGGATTAGAAAGCATGTTCAGTGAAATAATAGCAGAAAACTCACCTAATTTAGAAGAAGATAGGGGCATCCAAGTATAGGAAGCACATAGAACTCCTACTAGAAACAACGAGAAATGCTCTTGACATTTACATATTACAGTTAAACTTCCAACAGGAAAACCTAAAGTAAAGGTTTTAAAATGTGCATGAATGGGTCAGCACTGCGGCACAGTGGGTTAAAGCCCTGGCCTGAAGCACCAGCATCCCATATGGGCACCGGTTTTTGTCCCAGCTGCTCCACTTCTGATCCAGCTCTCTGCTATGGCCTGGAAAAGCAGTAGAAGTTTGCCCAAGCCCTTGGGCCCCTGCACCCAGCGCAGTTCCAGCTATTGCGGCCATCTGGAGAGTGAACCAGCGGATGGAAGACCTCTCCCTCTGTCTCTACCTCTCTATGTAACTCTGACTTTCCAATAAGTAAAATAAATCTTTAAAAAAAAGAAAATATGTCTGCAAAAATTAAAGGACAAAAAAGAAGGAAGGAGGAAGATTGAGGGAGGGAGGTAGAGAGGTATGTTTATTTTCTTATAACTGTACCTATGAAATACATGAAATTTCTTCTCTTTATATTAATAAAAATAAAAAAGACCATAGTGAAAAAATAGTCAACTCTAGAATGATGTTTTCCTTTAACTTTATACATTAGAAATAATGGTGCTGCAGTTTTATCTACTTGTTTTAAGGGAAAACACCAACTTAATGCAGTGAAATAAAATGTATTTTTAGGAGTCCAAAATAACCTTGTACCCAAGAAAATATCTTTTCTAGCATTTCTTTTTTGGAAGAAATGTGTCTGTGAACTCAGCTGACCCTATTTCCAGTCCCCTTCACAGTGTGCTCCACATGGCAAATGCTTGGTAAATGATCCTTCATTATTGGAGATGACATTCCTAACATCTTGTGCTGACAACAAAGAACATAATTGTATAGTAATAGTCTGTTTCTGTATATTTATTTATTCAGACTATTTATTGATCACCCATTATGAGCCAAGTGGGTCACTCTTTTTTCCTAGGCATGTTCCAAATTGCCTATGTCAAAGGTATAACATGGCCTATGAAGGTGAATGTAATTCTCTAGGCTTGCTTTATTCAGTATAGGGGAGAATATTGGAGAAATTCAAAGCAGAACATTCACTGAGTAGCTTTTTTCATGTTCATTATTTTTATTTCATCTTACCGTATAGTACAATTACTTTGAAGATTTAGTAGGCTTAAAAATGACTGCTAGCAATTTGCTAAAATGTATATGAAGGAGTCTTCAAAAAGTTCATGATAAAGTGGAATTAAAAGGTAAGTTTGTTTAGGTGCAATTTGTAAAACATCTATTCATAGATTTTTCATAATATGAACTTCTTGAAGATGTCCTATATTTTTGGGTACCACTTACAGAAATGCTGTTTTGTTTGGTGTAGCACAGTAGGGAAGGAATCAGCATTTTTAGCAAATTCCTTAGATGCTATTGCAAAGATTTCTTGAATAATCCTTTCAAAAATAGTTATAAGCCTACAGATAGTCTGTTTATTTATTTATTCATTTATCTATTTAATTAATATAAACAGAACATATTTCATGTATTTACTAGATGCAATTCTAAGAACATACTTATATTTCTCTCCCTCCTACCCTCTTCCTTCCTGTCTTTTTTGTTTGTTTTAATTTTTGCATAACAGCACTTGTCTATATTTTTGTGGAGCTATGGTCTTTCTACTTTTTAATTGTTGAACACTACATTTAGTGGAACACTAACCCTGTGTTTATAAAGTGAATTGAGAGTATGGTATGTTAGATATTATGTTTTATGATAAGATACAATAGTGTGTGAACTAAATGCTGATAGTAAGTTATCTTTTAAAGGCCAATCATTTGTAGTATTCCAAATCAAGTCAATTGATAATTGCAGAGTTTTCTCCACTTCTACAGTTTTTCTACTGAGCTTTATTTAAATACATATTAGTCATATGGGATAGGAAAGAAGTCTTCATCCACTGGAAGAATACATGTTATGAATAAGTGTGATGAAAAACACATCCATATGCCCTACATTTGGGAATTTTACTTCTAAATCTATGTAGTAATGAAGTAGATTGTTAATTTACCTTTTCCACAAGTGAAAAGGGGGGAAAATGTAATAGTTACAGAAACAAAGTTTTTAGGGGCAGGAGCTGTGGCATAGCTGTGGTGCCAGTATCCCACCAAAACTGTTCGAGTCCCAGCTGTTCCAATTGGGACCCAGATCCCTATTAATGTGCCTAGGAAAACAGTAGAAGATGGCTCCCATGGTTGGGCCCCTGCACCCATGTGGGAGATCTGGAAGAGGCTCCTGGCTCCTGGCTTCAGATTGAGCCAACTTTGCTCTTTGTGACCATTTGCAGAATAAACCAGTGGATGGAAGATTTCTCTCTCTGTCTCTCTCTCTCTCCCTCTGTAATTCTGCTTTTCAAATAAATACATCTTTAAAAAATAAACAGATTTTAAGGATGGAAATGTAAATAATTTTAACATGAAAAATTAAATTTGTAGAAAATAGCTCCCAGTTTATACTAAAATAAGCATTGTTCTTCAATGTGTTTTTAAAAGCATATCATGGAATTCAGTTTCATTAGATTTGATATGGTTATCAAAGTAGAAACTAGTTAGGTAAAATAATCCTAATATGAAAAGCAATTTCCTCCAGAGACAATTTATATTTTTAATTATTTTATTTATTTTTCTAACAGATTTATCTTAAAAATATCAAAGCATTGACTTTAAAGCATGATAATGTGTGTACTAAATTATTCTGTATAAATCTCATGAGCACATAAATTGTATGTATTTGCCTTCTTCCTCATGGGAGACTAATTTTAACTACCATCCTTTCAAAATCCTTTTATTTGGTAATTAATAATAAAATATTTATACTACATGTTCTCAGTTTTGATTATATTGTTTATGATACATTTTAAAAGTTCATATTTACTATATTTTAAACTCTTTATTATTAAAATCTTATATATATATATGATAGAGAAGAGACAAATGAATCTTGATGTACCCATCGTCTAGTTTCAAAGATCATCAACTTATGACAAATATTTTTTCATATAAGTCTATGTCTTGTTTTCCTTCTCACTAGATTATTTCAAAGTCAGTCTCAAAAATTATATAATGTTTGGAGTTATTTTTTAAAAATTCACTCTTCCTGCGTTTTGAGTGAAGGGACTCATCAGATATTAGCAAATGTCTCAGTGAGCTATTCTGTCATTGGCCCACACATAGGTTAAACTCACATAAACATAGCAGTAAGGATTGCAGGTGTTCACTGTAACATTCATTCAACTTTTCTGTATACTGAAAATCACATATTAAAATATTGATACAATATTAAAAATCAAGTAAAATTCTTCATACTGACTGGTGTTTTGTGAAAGAGGCATATACTAGATTACACTGTATTGTAAAATAAAAATTATTCCACAATGTATAAAAAAGTGTAAAAAATAAGAGGTCATCTACTCCTTAATGGTAGCAGATACTTCTGTTCAATTACTTCTTAAATTATTTATTTATTTGAAAAGCAGAGTTACCAAAAAAGTCGGGGCAGAGGGAGAGAGATCTTCTATCCATTGTTTCACTTCCCAAATTTCTGCAACTGCCTGGACTGGCCAGGCTGAATCTAGAGCCTGAACTTCATGTGGGTCTTCAACGTGTATGCAGGAACCTAGGTATGTGGACCATCTTCTGTGCCTTTACAGTTGCTTTAGCAGGGAGCTGGATTGGAAGTGGAGAAGCCAGGACTCATGTGGCTCAACTGGCATGGTAAGGGAAGCTGTCATTGCATGTGGTAGCTTAACTTGCTGTGCCACAATGCTTGCTCCTAATTGGCTTTTTAAAGGAAGAAATATTTTCTCACCATTCATGGCAGCTCTGACATCAGCACTACCACCATCTGATCTCATCCACAGTCGTGGATTCAACCAGAATCCGAATGTTAATAATTTCCAAGATGATTTCTCTCTTGAGATTTCCTTTGTGGTAATACTTTAATTCCATTATATCCACCTCATGTCCTATTTGTATATTCATGAAATCGGTATTAAATCAAAGCATCTTCACTCTGAATTTTACTTATTTTGCCAACTGTTCAGGGTAGAAATCCAGTAGACTGCTAACTACTTTTCTTTCTTTCATCTCTTACCTCCATTTCTTTAACACTACTGATGGAATCTACATTTAAATATTTACATCATCTGTCTCCTCATTTACAACTTCACTGACATTACTTTATTCTAAATAGTCTTACTTTCGTGAAAAAAACCTACCTAATCAAATTGTATTTTTTAATTTTTTAAAGATTTATTTATTTATTTGAAAGTCAGAGAGAGAAGGAGAGGCAGAGAGAGAGAGAGAGAGAGAGAGAAAGAGAGGTCTCTCATCCACTGGTTCACTCCCTAATTGGCTGCAACTGCCGGAGCAGCTCCGATCCGAAACCAGGAGCCTGCAGCTTCTTCCAGGTCTCCCACGTGGATGCAGGGTCCCAAGGACTTGGGCCATCTTCCACTGCTTCCCCAGGCCACACCAGAGAGCTGGATCGGAAGATGAGCAGCCAGAACTCGAACTGGCGCTGATAAGGGATGCTGGCGCTGCAGGTGGTGGGTTTACCCGCTAGGCCACAGCACTGGCCCCTATTTTTATTTTTTAATATCAGTTCCCTCCAATCAGTCTTTCATTTTGCTTTCTTAGTGATATTTTAAAAATATACATCAGGCAGTATCAGTCCTGCTAAAGCTTCTTCAGTGAGTGCCTTCGTGTAGGGTAATGAGACTTGGTGAGACACGGCCTTGGATGACTTCCTAGTCCCATGTAAAATCCAGTTTCCCCTATGAACACATCCCTTGCCATATTTAACTACTGTACTGTGAGTGTGTCACACATTTTCTTATCCTCAAATCTTTGTGCGTGTCATTTACTTTCCAAGAAATGTCCTTGTCTACCTGCTTTTTTGCATCAATTTTCCCCTCAGGGACTTCACTATTGAGTCAGGATATTTCATCTTCACAGAAGAGTTCAAAATAACATACTCATCTCCACTGGCAATTTACATCTTTTTTTAAAAAAGGGCAACTTGCTGCTATTGATGGAAAAAAAAAGTCAAGGATTTTTGACCTTGAGCTTATTTTTTCAGATATGAACATTGATAAAATGTTATTTCTCCTTTTACAGATATATTGATGTGGAGGTATTAGAGATGAAGTGCCTTTTAGAAATTCACTTTCCTTCATAGTTTTTTATAGGTGAAACATTTCTCTAATTTGAGCGCAAGTTATTTAACATCTTGAATTTTCTTACATTGTCTGAATGGGTGGTGATTTGACTTCTCACTAACAATACAAAGTCCTAATTTGGATCACATCATGTCGAATGTTACTTGCCTGGTCCTCTAATTCATTAAACTTAGTTTTATTATCGAGAATACACCATAGCAACAAATTCTCAGTTTTTTTTTTTTTTGAAACTATGCTATTCATGACATACTTATACCTTTTGTGAAACTGATTGGGGTGGGATGCTAATGGTATTTTTCAATTGTGTCACTCATTAGAGGGGCTCTTGTTGACAATTTTCTAGCCAAATGAAGCTTCAATAACAACAGTGTTCAAGACTAATGGCGGTTATAGAAGAAGCAGAGATTTATAATTTAAACATGAAACATTCTGTCATTTTATATTAAAATCATATAGTTAGTGATTATAATTAAGTTTCTAATGATGTAAAAGAGTAATTTCATGTTGCTTTTAATACAAAAAAATCCTCTTAAACCTCAATGGCTTTACATGAAGTAAAAAAAGTACATATCTTGAAGTCTCATAGGTCTATCATAACTGATTATCCCATTAACACCTATTAAATACTGAGTTCCAAAAGCAGCTGTGCTAAGTATTGTGCAAATGCATTAAGCACTAATGGGAGTTAGTAAATCATATTTGGAGGGAGCAAATTTATTTAGATGCATACATTAGAGAATTCACAAATTTGGAAGCATGGAATAAAGTACTTAACTTTTTATTTTACCTCAAGCATTGAGAAGAAAATATCAGTTAGTTATGTAATTGAGTAATTTTGTTTCATCTTTATATTGACTTGCTAAACCAAGTGAATTCACATTAAATTCAATATCCTAGGTTGATAATTATAAATGTTCTTGAGTTATCTGTTGGGAAAAAATGAAGCTTAGGAGTTGCTCCTGAAATCATTAATCTGATTGAAGAGTTGGGTGAAGGGAACAGTCTTACAAACTTACATCATCATTCTGACAGCAGAATTGAGCTAGATCCCCTAAGAACCATGTTCTTATACAATGAGCTTTCACCTACAAGTCTCCATTCCTTTGTTGGTTTTTAGCACAATAAAATAATGATACAAAATTTAATCTAAATAATTTTTCCAATTCTAAAGGGTGACTGTATGACACACATATGTTAGTTTGTGTGGTTGCTATCGCTTTTTGCTTAATATCCAAACATTTCTTCCAGTGATGTCTTTGGTATCAAATATAAAAGAAAATTTGTCAAACATGAGAATGTAAAATTAATGCACAGATTCTTACAAAAGCATAGATGGATATAATAATAAAAATGAACATTTAAAATTTCTTTTATTAATAAACTATGTAATACATAGCTCAGGTTATATTTAAGTACTTGCTGATGAGTTGTGGAAACAAACATTTGTAGAAAATATGTCAAGTGATCTTCTATTGCTAGTTTATAAAAGGGAAATAGACTTGGAATAATATTATTTAATTTTGTCTCCTTTTTTCTGGAAAATTTTCTTTTCCAAAGAAAGTTTATTAATGACTTTCAGTAAGTGATGAACAACTGGATTTAGGAGGCTTATAGTAACCTTCTCAACCTTTAATTGAAATTGTAATCTTCCAAAGCTCTCAGGAGGAGAAATCTTCCTAATATAAGGTATCATTTTCAGTTCTACAAGTGAAGATTTGTTGCATTAAAAAAGCCTCATTCTTATGGGGGAAGAAGGCAAGATGAACTTTATGACTATAAAGCAATTAAGTGAAAATTAGATAATCACAAGGTGAGAAAAGCTCATTAATTAGAAGACCAGAAAGACACAGAAGGCTGCCAAAGATGAAAAACGTATGAAAAAGCATATATATGGAGTAGTCTTTATGACAGAGTCAACATTAATTGCAAATTACTAAATATTAGAGAAATGACATCTTTTTGAAAATACAAATTGATACATTTTTGGAAAATCGTGACCTTGTAAATCTTAGATCTGAGGAACACAATTTTCTATTCAATTTCTTTTCACTCCCTTTTCTTCTGTTCGCTTTAAAGGTCTCCTTAAGCAATAAAAAATTTTCTTCCTTATGGATATTAAAGAACATACACGTATTCCATTTTACATTAATCCTGTTTTAATAGAACTAACTCATTTCAGTATAAAAGGTCACATTTAAGAAACCAAAATGTGTTCTAAAGTAGTTATGCCCATGAATAATTCCAGACACTAGTTCAGAGGGTGAGAAAGGAAATGTATTAGTCTGTAAAATGTTGAGCTATGTTTCACTTAGCACCCTTGCAGAACTCTTAATGTTAAAAGCATATGGTGACAGTTTTTGAAGCTATTCCATTATATATTTACAAGCTAGTCCTATGAATTTCCTTAGCTATTAGTAAAATTATGTTTTAAATATTATTTAATTATAAGCATTATGAGTACCAGAAGAAACTTCAGGAATGCAAAGTAGTTAAAATTTTATTATGAAACAAGCAGTATTTAATGTTTTTGAAAAAATAGATCTTTCCTGGGAATTTTATTTCCCTGTCAACTCATGGAAGTCATCTCATCAGTAGAGACTGGCAGCAGGTAGTATCTCGTCACTAATTTTATTTTAACAAATTGATTTTTGACAAATTTGAATGATTTCACGTACTTGGTCCTCAATATTGAGTAATATAGAGTGTCATCAGAAATAATTAATTTTCAGCAACTTAACTATCATTAGCTCTGTGTTTAGTCAATCATCTCCTCCTTAGGGGGCATAGTGCCCTCTATTGGAACACATGGGCTGTGCTGTAAGATCGAGTCTAAGGTCTTCTTGAGAAGGAGGTGGGTAGGGACAAACACTTTAAAAGTACAATTTTCTCTGAGGAAACACTGTGAAAGAATATCTAGTAGCAGGCTTTATTTCCACTAGATTCTTGGAATAATATATCCATTCCTAACTGGTGGAAATAAAACATTTTGATAGCTGCTAAAATATTTATGAAAGATAAAGAATGCATTCTGATTATGTTAGGAATTTTGCTATTGTTAACATTTGATTTATTCCATAGTCTATAAGAAAACATACAATTAAGGTAGTCGAGTATAGAGCTGAATATTTTTTTCTGTTTGATTGTCAATTTAGTATTGTTATCACCTAGTGCTTTGCTTAAGAATTGCACCTAGAGATCAGATACATTCCTGTGGGAACATAAACCTACCACTCTGTTCAGCCTTCTCCATACCTCAGGTTTTTGTGGGCTACACCTCAGGTTTTTGAAGGCTGCAGCTTTGGAAGAATCTCTCTCTTCACTTTTGGGGGCGATCCACAACGCTAAGTCATGGAAGCCTCAACTGATGTGTCTAATGTTAAATAAGTCTGTATAAAGAAATAAAGCACAGACAGACACACACATATAAACACATGGAAGACGAAACAAATCAACCCCTAATTAAATGTAAACTACCATCATTTGTTATTGTTTTGAAAAATAAAACATGTATTGAAAACAAAACAAACCAAAAAAACTACACACTGACATTGTTCTACTTTTGTGGTGTACTGCCAAATGAAGCTGCACAGTGCAATATTACCAGATTACCACATGTCAATAATAGCAAAGGCAAGTGTCACATAAGTCTTTTGGGAAGCCAACAAATTCTCTAGAAGCATTATAAATAATTGAACTTGCAAGCTGTCAATATGTTCTTTAAGGAAATTTCAAAAAGTTAAACAGAACCTTCATGATTACAACATTGAGAATTTTAAAAAGTGAGTCATATTGGCCGGCACTGTGGCTCACTAGGCTAATCCTCCGCTTGAGGTGCCGGCACTCGGGTTCTAGTCCCGGTTGGGGCGCCGGATTCTGTCCCAGTTGCTCCTCTTCCAGTCCAGCTCTCTGCTGTGGCCTGGGAAGGCAGTGAAGGATGGCCCAGGTCTTTGGGCCCTGCACCCCATGGGAGACCAGGAGGAAGCACCTGGCTCCTGGCTTTGGATTGGCACAGTGCGGGCTGTAGCGGCCATTGGAGGGTGAACCAACGGCAAAGGAAGACCTTTCTCTCTGTGTCTCTCTCTCACTAACTCTGCCTGTCAAAAAAAAAAAAAAAGTCATATCAAAGTATTCTCCATTCCGACATGCTTCATTTACCAGAATCTAGCTAATGGTATGTGTTGGAATAGGAATGGCTATGTGGAGATTTGTTAGACATTCATCACTGGGGTTGGGGGGGGGGAGAAGAAAATAGTATATTCAGCTTGACAATATGTTGGCTATTAAACTCTGAATTTTTAAAGAAATTGGCAGGTTTGTTAAGGCTTTTTATAACCATTCATTTGAAAAGGACTCCACTTTCTTTGGAGTCCAGATACAATATTTTATAAAGCTTATTTTTTCATACTCACATATCATAGTTCAAAGTTGACTTTGAATTCAACCAGTATATTTGCCAGCTCTTCATCAAGCAATAATCCATCACTTCCCATGTGGTGGCCTTATTTTTAGTGTGGAGATGCAGCAATTAATAAACACCCAATTTTGGCTCTGTAATGCACAATGGACTTAGTGAGGTAAACATGAAAATACAATTTTAGGGCACTGTGTAAATTGGCATGGAAAAGTGTAAATAAATTGGTTTAGATAAAAGGAACAATTGACACTCTTTAACAGGGTCAGGGACACTTACAGAAAAGTTGATGTTTGGGCAGTGTCTTAAGGGATAAGAATTTTACAGAAAATTGGGTGTGTTTGGATTTTTGTCCATGAAGTAATTCCCCGATATTTATTCATGGAGTGCTCTTTTAACTTGTTATGGTTTTAAATGCATTCTTATATAAATGTAACATATATTTTGAAAAATTAAAAAAAACTTTTATGATTGTTTAAGGAAAACATAGATTAATCTCACTCTTTTAAAATAATGCAGTTATTCATAGAGTTGACCTCCTGATGAAAAACAAACAAACAAAAAAAAAACACCACAACTCTTCCTGTTAATTAGTTGTTACTTCAGGGCAATTGACCACAGAATGGAGTTGATGTGTTGCTTTTCACATGTAGAGGCAGCACACTTGTTAGACACAATTGGGTCCTGCAGGACACAACAAATGAAATCCTTCCTACATCTGGCAGGTAGTATATTCTTTTTTTTAAAAACTGTATCTTTTTTTAATTTATTTTTATTTATTTATTTATTTATTTACTTATTGACAGGCAGAGTGGACAGTGAGAGAGAGAGACAGCGAGAAAGGTCTTCCTTTGCCGTTGGTTCACCCTCCAATGGCTGCCCCAGCAGGCGTGCTGTGGCCAGCGCGCTGCGGCCCGCACACCACGCTGATCCAATGGCAGGAGCCAGGTGCTTCTCCTGGTCTCCCATGGGGTGCAGGGCCCAAGCACTTGGGCCATCCTCCACTGCACTCCCGGGCCACAGCAGAGAGCTGACCTGGAAGAGGGGCAACCAGGACAGAATCTGGCGCCCCAACTGGGACTAGAACCCAGTGTGCTGGCGCCGCAAGGCGGAGGATTAGCCTAGTGAGTCACAGCGCTGGCCTGCAAGTAGTATATTCTGGATGAGAAGAGCAAATTTCAGGAACAAAATTACCTGGATTTAAATATCACTCTATCACTATTAAACTTTTTATTTCTCAACAGTTTTAAATTTGCAAAACAAAAACTGTAAAGTTATGCAGAGTTCCCATATATTCCACACCCAGCTTCTTCTGTTATTAACATCTTGCATTATTGATTATTAGTATATTTGTCACAATCCATAAACTATACCCATCTTCCCCTAATTTTTAATTAAAACTCCTTCTTATACCCTCCCCCAGCAACTTTTAATAATCAATATTCTGTGTTTCTATTAAGGCTTCTTTTTTTCTTTTTTACCTCCCATGCATAAAAGAGAACATGCTGTATTGCAGTGTTTTTCTGTGTTTGACTTATTTACTAGTAACATGATCCTGGCCAAGTCACTTCCAATCTGAGTCAGAGATGCCTGGCTTTTTGGGGTGACTTTTAAACATTTTATTTAAAACTTTGATTCACATGTAATTCACATTTTAAGAAGTACAGTGCAACATTTCAACACATATGCATAGCTTAAACCAACTGTGCCAGCCTGACTTCTGAAAGATACTTGTACCTCTTTATATACACTGATTAAATCTTCATAGAATCCATGGCACTTTATCTGACACATAGCACTGACCGCAGTGGTCCATTTCATTGATTTGAATACGTATAAACATTTTCCTTTTGTCTTCAAAGTTAAACCTACATCATCTTCTGAATTCTAACATTGTTATCCTAATTAATATATTTTATACTTCTCTGCAGTACCAAGCCAATTTCTCTAGAGATGAGTTTAAAAATATAATAGCACAAAATTGTGGCTACTGACAAAAAGTTAAAGTAAAATGATGCATGTTGAAGTTAAAATCCAATGTAATTTTCTCACCAGTGGAAACAAATCTCCCTGATTATATAAATCCTTCTCAGTAAGTTCTTATTGCTTAACAAGTTATTTGTTGCTGTTTTTCTTAATGAAAATATGTACAAATAAGATCCAGGTAAACATTTAAAACATATATGTTAAATAGCCTAGATGGCGATAATATCAATCAATTTAATTTTAATAAGAAAGGAATAATAATATATTACACATGTACAACTATAAATTTTTCATAACACACACTGAGGAAATTAAAAATGTAACAAAAATCCCTTACCTCCACAGATATGTGCTTGTCACATTCAAAAATCTTTGATTGCCTCAAATTTTTGCAACAAAAACCAAAACCAATATTTGATATAGGCAAGGTTTACAGCAATCAAAATGTGTATAACTATGCAGGATTTATAGCTATTGGACACATCTAAATATTAAATATATGCTAGGGGATTTTATCAGATGGTCAGATATCAACAACTAGAGGATCTAGTAACAGCTAGATCATAAATTTTTTTAAAAATTGTTGATTTATTTGACAAGCAGAGAGACAGGAACAGAGAAAGAAACAGATAGGAGGTCTCCCATCTACTGGTTCCCTCCCTAAATGTGCGCTAGTTAAAGCTAAGCCAAATCAAACCCATGAACCTGGAACTCAATCCAGATCCTCCGTGTGAGTGGCAGGAATCCAGCTGTTTAAATCACCATCACTGGCCTCCACGGTCTGCTTTAGCTGGAAGCTGGAATTGGTGGCAAAGCTAGGAGTTAAACCCAGCCCCTTTAATACAGGATGCAGGCGTCTCAAGAGACATCTCAACCACTAGGGCAAATGTATGCACCCAAAGTATCATACATTTTGATTGTTAAGGCACATGTTCACTTATTGTGTAGATGAAAATATACCTCCCTTTCTTGAGTTAAGCATTGCACTACAAGGGGGGCTAGAGTCCTTAAAAATTGTTGACAATAATATACAGAAATCTACACAGTTAGCTGATTTTATAAGGTTTACTTCTCAGTTCAGAAGTGATAACTTTGGCACATATAATAAATTACCATAAAAGCTCATGGTAGCAGCACTAATGTAAAAGTGACAATGATGCATACCAGGTTGCTAAAAGTCAGGAATGGAGTGAAGCTGAAGAAAAAAAGGACAAATTCTATAGGACCTTAATGCAATATTCATACTTTCCAAAGGCAAACACTAATTTGCTGCTTAATCTATATATCAGGCTATGAATATTAAAGAATCTACATAATATACCAATTCTTTTTCAAAATATTTTACTTGTTGGGAGAAAAGGGCCACATTAATAAAATAGAAATACTGGTTTATTATATCCAGCAATGGTGGTGAGTCTTTCATAACTTTGCCCAGGGCACTACTATCACTGCCAGTAACAAAAAATTAGCAATTGAGTTTCTGTGAACAGCTATCATTTACTTTAATACTTAACCAAAATATTGCCTTAATTTAGCTGCAGCACAGAACTTTCTATAACACTTTGTGAAAACTTAGAAATATCTATTCTATTTTCCTAAGAAGAAGAAAAGAATTTTAAAATGCTTTTCAATGATTAATTCCTTGGGAGGTGAACTGCAAAGATGGCACAGATATTTCTGAATTAGTCTACATTTAAAAAATCAATAGTATTTATATATTGTAAAGGTCACTTTACTTCTGGATATATTCTAGACAATTCTACTACCCCCTCCGTACTTTTGTAGCCAGGAAACTTAATAGACATTGTATGGTCTACTTTAGAGTAACTACACATCAGTGACCACAGGGGTAGTCTGCTAATTCCCTATGACTCTAGGGAACGAACAGGGAGTACAAGTATGTGACATTGTCAAGTCCAGTTGGGGTAAGTGAAGATAAAGAAATTAAGATGCAAAGAAAAGGGTTCTATGGAGTTCTATAGAGACAAAGTATAGAATGCAGTAAGTTGTTGATTACCAACTTTCAAACAGCTGATTACCAAGTAAATGGATCAAATACTGTTTATTCAGTAAAAAAATGTAGAATTAGAAATATGTATAGGATGTTTTGACAGGACAAAGGACAAGTATTTAGTTTGGAATTTGGAAGTGGGGAGAACATTAAATTGAAGACTGATTATTATGGGGAATGATGATTCCTAAACTATCTTGGTGATATCACTTTACCTCTTAAAAAATCTGGTCTTTACTTACATATTTAAAATGGGGTGATTGCAAAAAAAATCTTCAGGGCTGGCATTGTGATGCAGAGGGTTAAGCCACCACCAGCGACCTCCATCCTATATGGTCTCAGATTCAAGTCCCTAGATGCTCCACTTCCATCCAGCTCCCTGCTGATGTACCTGGGAAAACAGCTTGAAGATGGTTGAAATGCTTGGATCCCTGTAACCACATGGGAGACCCAGATGGAATTCTAGGCTCTTGAATTTGGCCTGGCCTAGCTTTGGAAACTAATATGCCATAATCCAGTAAAGCTATAACTATGACATCTAAAGGAAAAACTAAATCAGTTTTTTTCTATACAAACTCCATGGAGTGCTAAATGCAAAATGGTCTACCAACAAAAAAGTTTGAAAATTTTCATGCAATGTATGTTCTCTAAGATTTAGAAAGTACCTTAGCTAAGTTAAAACTCCTAAGCAACCTCATGGTAAAGAAACCAGTTTAACATTTTTAATAGTGAATTTCCTAAGCTTATATGAACAAGTAATACTTTTGAAACTAAGAGTTATGAAGAACTCTTTCTCAAAAACACTGAGCACAGAGCACATGATGATGAATTCACTATAAAGTAAAATATCTAAGAAAGCTTACAACAGGGCATTCCAAAGTTTCTGAGTTTTAA
The DNA here is from genome assembly GCF_964237555.1 of Oryctolagus cuniculus. Classification (NCBI taxonomy): domain Eukaryota; kingdom Metazoa; phylum Chordata; class Mammalia; order Lagomorpha; family Leporidae; genus Oryctolagus; species Oryctolagus cuniculus. Next base: position 58,352,592 of record NC_091453.1, read on the forward strand.
GTCTGTTCGGCTTTTTACCTGTTGTTAGTGTAGGGTGATGACTTCCAAAATCCTTTCATGCAGAGATAAAATTTGGCAGAGCTTATCTTTAAAAAAGTACAATAAAACTTTAGGTAAGTATTCTAGCCAGGCCTATTTGTACAAAATAATTGGACATAACATGCTATAGATTTAGGTATATAGTGGCATTTCCCCCCAACCTCCTTCCCACCCACGCTCTAACACATCCTCTCCCTCCCTCTGGGATTCCCACTCTTAATTTTTACAATGATCTATTTTCAGTATACTTAATGATCATACAGTTAATCCTACTCTAAGTAACAGAATTAACAAGAGAAATGAAACGAAACAAAACACTATTCCTCAATGGAAGAGACAAGGGCTATAAACAATCATTGATTCTCAAAATGTCTCTTTCATTCCAATACATTACATTTCAGGTACTCTATTAGTTACCTCAGATCAGGGAAAACATATGACATCTGTCTTTTGGGGACCTGCTAATTTCACTAACTGTAATGGTTTCCAGTTTCAACCATCTTGTTAGAAAAGACAAGATTTCATTTTTTCACAGCTGAGTAGTACTCCATAGTGTATATATACTGTAATTTCTTTGTCCAGTCAACAGTTGATGGACATCTGGATTGATTCCACATCTTAGTTATTGTGAATTGTGCTGCAGTGAACATGGGAGTTCAGATAACACGTTCATATACTGATTTGTTTTGGTTTGGGTAAATTCCTGTAAGTAAGTGGGATGGCTGGATCGTATGACAGGTCTGTATTCAGATTTCTGAGGTATCTCTATACTGTCTTCCACAGTGGCTGCATCAGTTTAGATTCCCACCAACAGTGGACCAGGGTACTTTTTCCCCACATCCTCACCAGCATTTGTTGTTTGTTTTGTTGTTTGTTTTCTGTATGAAAACCATTCTATCTGGGGTGAGGTGAAACCTCGTTGTGGTTTTGATTTGCATCTCCCTGATGACTAGTGATCCTGAACATTTTTACATGTGTCTGTTGGCCAATAGGATTTCCTCTTTTGAAAAATGCCTGTTTAAATCCCTTGCCCATTTATTAACTGGATTGTTTTTTTGTTGTTGCTGAGTTTCTTGAGTTCTTTATAGATTATACATGTTAACCCTTTATCAGCTGTGTAGGTTGCAAATATTTCTCCAATTCTGTTGGTTGCCTCTTCACTTTGCCATTTCTTTTACAGTGCAGAAGCTTCTTTGCTTGATGTAATCCCATTTGTCAATTTTGGCATGGATTGCCTGTGCTTCTGCTGTCTTTTCTAAGAAGTCTTGCAGAGTTTCATGCCAATTTCTTGCAGAGTTTCCCCCAGTAGTCTCTTATGATATGATGGTATTGGGTGTTAGATTTAGGATTTTTATCAATTTTTGGTGGATTTTTGTGTAAGGTATAAGGTAGGGGTCTAGTTTCATACTTCTGCATTTGGAGATCCAGTTCCAGCACCATCTGTTTAAGAAACTGTCCTTGCTCCAAGGATTGATTGTATCTCCTTATCAAAATAAATTGGTCTTAGATGCATGGATTAATTTCTGGAGTTTCTATTCTGCTGTATTGGTCTGAAAGTCTGTTTTTGTGCCGGTTCCAGACTGTTTTGATTACAAATGCAATGTAGTATGTCTTGAAATCAGATATTATGATGCTCCCAGGTTTGTTGTTGTATAAAGTTGCTTATCTTTTCGGAGTCTCTTGTGTTTCCATATGAATTTTAGCATCTTTTTTTTCTAGATCTGCGAAGACTGTTGTTAGTATTTTGATTGGGATCACAATGAATCTGTAAATTGCTTTTGGTAGTATTGACATTTGATAATGTTGATTCCTCCAATCCATGAACATGGAATAGTTTTCCATTTTAATGTAATCTTCTATTTCTTTCCTCAGTGTTTTGTAATTTTCATCATAGAGTTGTTTGACATCATTGATTACATTTATTCCAAGGTATTTGATTCTTTTTGGACCTATTGTGAATGGGAATGAACTTAAAAGTTCTTTTTCAGTCATGACATTGTCTATGCATACAAAGATTATTTATTTTCCATGCTGATTTTATATCCTACCACTTTGCCAAACTCTTTTATGAGTTCTAATAGTCTCTCAGTGGAGTCTTTAGATCCCCTCTATATAGGATCATGTCATCTGCAAATAGGGATAGCTTAACTTCCTCTTGCTCAATTTGTACCCCTTTGATTTCTTTTTCTTGCGTAATGGCTCTGGTTAAAACTTCCAGGACTCTATTGAATAGCAATGGTGGGACTGGACATCTTTGTCTGGTTCTGGATCTTAAGGGGAATGCTTCCAGCTTTTCCCCATTCAGTAGGATGCTGGCTATGGGTTTGTAATAAGTTGCCTTGATTGTATTGAGGAATGTTCCTTCTATATCCAATTTGTTCTAGTTTTTCAACATGAAAGGATGTTGTATTTTATCAAATGCTTTCTCTGCATCTTTTGAGATAACCATAGTTTTTTTTTTTTTTCCCTCAGTTAATGTTATCTATCACATTGATTTGTGGATGTTGAACCATCTCTGCATACCAGGGATAAATCCCACTTGGTCCAAGTGAATGATCTTTATGATGTGTTGTTGGATTCGATTAGATAAAATTTTGTTGAGGATTTTTTCTTTTCTTTCTTTTTTTTTTTTTTTGAGGATTTTTTCATCTAGGTTCATCAGGGATATTGGTCTGTAGTTTTCCTTCTCTGTTGTATCTTTTTCAGGTTTAGGAATTAAGGTGATGCAGGCTTCATAGAAGGAGTTTCAGAGGATTCCCTCCCTTTCAATTGTTCTGAATAGCTTGAGAAGAATTGGTATTAGTTCTTCTTTAAATGTCTGGTAGAATTCAGCAGTGAAGCCATCTGGTTCTGGTAGAATTCAGCAATGAAGCCATCTGGTTCTGGGCTTTTCTTTATTGGGAGGGTCTTTATTACTGATTCAGTTTCTGTCTTGGTGACATTAGTACATTTTTATCAATGAAACTCCAAGCCCTATTTGGAGTCCCTGTGTTTCAGCTAATTTCCATTTTCTTTTCTAGGACATTACATTCAGTCATGATTTCTATTTATTCTCCTCTAATCTTTGACAGTTTCTCAGTCTGTCCTTGTATTTCATGATCTTAATAGGTTTAAATATCAGTGATCTGTTATTTTTCAAACTATTACTCAGTTTGATGTTTTTCTCATGATTACACTCAGCTTGTTGATCCTCAGGAAGAACACCACAGAAAGATTCCCTTTCTCATTGGCTCATATAAGGCATTGCTTTGTATCAACATGACATTGCTGTTGATGATAACCTTCATCACTTGGCAAAGATGGTGTCTGCCATATTTTTCCATCATAAAACCACTGTTTTTCCCATTCCATAGTTACTCCTTGGAAGTGAGTAATTAACTACAGCCCATATATAAGGAGAGAGGAATGAAGCCCAATTCATGAAATAAGACTATACAAGAATTTGTGCACTAATTTTAAAACAACCCCATGATAAGTATTAAAATTTCAGAGATAGTTTTAAACATTTTGATTTGTCTTACTTTTTAAGGTTTTATTTTATATTTTAATTGATTAATAATTGTATATATTTATGAAGGACAGAGATACTTTTGAAGCTATGCAAAATCCTGTTTCTCCTTAAGGGGTTCCCCATTTAATTTTAGTACCCTTCAGTTTATCTTGCCTGTAATAATTGTTAGCCAGTGTTCTAATTGTGATTTTCTGATTTGTTTTTCTTCCTTCCACATTTATTAGTTGGAATTTTCCAGTGAGGATGTTTTGTTCCTTATTCTATATTTACTTGTGGAATCAATTACTTATGCAAGCATGGACTCCAGAACACTTGTTTTATGCTGATTTACAATTCAATACTAATTTTATTTATTTATTTATTTTTGCTGCTCAAAATCTGCCAGCTTTGCTCAGAAGCTCTTTCAACTTGGACCCTTTTGGCACTTGGACATGTCACCTTCCTTTTTTAAAAAAGCACTCAATTTGTTAAGTCAACAACAGGAGTCACTGTGCACTTACTCCTCATGTAGGATCTCTGTCCTTAATGTGTAGTTCAATGTGAATTAATGCTATGACTAGTGCTCAAACAGTATTTTGCACTTTGTTTTCTGTGTGTGGGCAAACTGATGAAATCTTTACTTAATATATGCTAAATTGATCTTCTGTATATAAAGATAATTGAAAATGAATCTTGATGTGAATAGAATGGGAGAGGGAGCGGGAGATGGGAGGGTTACGGGTGGGAGGGAAGTTTTGGGGGGGAAAGCCATTGTAATCCATAAACTGCACTTTGGACATTTATATTTACTAAATAAAAGTTAAAAAAAACAAAAACAAAAACAAAAAAAGCACTCTTAAAATTTTTGGTACTGTAACATTAACATCTTGACATTTATCAGCCTCAGCCATTCTTCTAAGGCTGATATTTTTATACAGATAATTTTTGATCAAGGGCCAGCAGACATTTTTAAAGGCCCAGATAATAAATATTTTATGTTCTGTGGGTCATACAATAATAGCAACCAAACAATGTTTTTGTAGCACCAAAGCATGGCTGTGTCTCATTAAAATTTTATTTATAAAACCAGCAAGAGGTAAGATTTACTCCATGGACTTCAGTTTAACTAAAACTTGGTTTAGTCATCAGAAACTCTAAAGTGAGAGCCAGCGCCGTGGCTCATTAGGTTAATCCTCCGCCTGCGGCCCCGGCGTCACACATGGGCGCCGGATTCTGTCTCGGTTGCCCCTCTTCCAGGCCAGCTCTCTGCTGTGGCCCGGGAGGGCAGTGGAGCCCTGCACCCCCATGGGAGACCAGTGAAAGCACCTGGCTCCTGACTTCAGATCGACACAGCGCACCGGCCAAAGTGGCCATTTAGGGGGGTGAACCAACAGAAAAGGAAGACTTTTCTCTCTTCCTCTCTCTCTCTAACTCTGCCTGTCAAATAAAAAAAAAAAAAAAGAAACTCTAAAGTGAAAGTGATAAAGACAATGATTGGAAAGACCCCTTGAAAATGAGGTATGTTTCATTTGTAATCTTGAATACCAAATTATCTATTTTCTTTCCTTTCCCTCTTTCTTCTCCTTCTATTATTCCATTATCTTTATGTCACAGCTTTTAGGCTTGAGCACAGTCCTTCAGCACTGTGATTCCACCCCCCCTCCCCCACAGCATTTCCTGTTGCTTTTCAGTATTGCAAGTTTCTATTGACTTAAACTCAGAGATAGATTCTTTCCTCAGTTTTGTCAAGTCTACCAGTCAGCTCCCTCAAGGCGTTCTTCACAGATGTTACATTATTTTTGATTCAATCATTTATTTTGGATTATTTCTTAGGATTTCCACCTCACTGCTTGCATCTTCTCATCTGCTCTTACATAGTGCTTACTTTAACCATTGTTGCCATTACCGTTTTGATCACAGTTGTTTTAAATTCCAGTCTGATTGTTACAACATCTCTGCCATGTCTGGTCTCTTCAAATTGTGTTTTGCCTTTCTGTATGCCTTGTAATTTTGTCTTGCTAGCCAGACGTGCCATACCAGGTAAAAGGAACTGCTGTAAATACCCCTTAATTACATAAAATGTGGGAATAAGAAAACCATTTAATAGTCCTATGAGTAGGTCTCAGTCTATTAGTGAGATTGTGTTTCTAGACTGTGATCTTCCTACTTTTTTCCCTCTTTTAGGAAGAATAGAATTGGTAGAGCAGGCTGGCATTGAGTGTTTCCTTTCCCTCAGGTCAGTTAGGCTCTGATTACACATCAGCACGTTAAGTTTTGGCCAACTAGCTTTATACTTAGGACTCTTTTTCTCCTGTCCCTGGTGGAAGCATGAGGACAATTTTCTCTAATATTTATTGTGAGAACTGTGTCAGGTTCCTGGAGGTAAAACTCAAAGTATGGAAGCCCCCAAAGGACTGGATTCCTCAGGAGATTTTAACTCTTATACCTGTCCACACTGAGCCTCTAACAGTTGGTTAATTATGGTCCCTATTATCTTACCTGACACTGGTTGTTGCTTCTGGTGAGTCTCTTCTCCAGTACACAATCACTCCCCGTATTTATCTTTCCCTGCAATCTTGGTGGAAGTGGTTTGGCCTGTGTCCTTACTTTTCCTAGTGATCCAAGAAGAGTTCCTGAGTTTTAAGTCTGTTTGGCTTTTTACCTGTTGTTAGTATAGGGTGATGACTTCCAAAATCCTTTCATGCAGAGATAAAATTTGGCAGCGCTTATCTTTAAAAAAGTACAATAAAACTTTAGGTAAGTATTCTAGCCAGGCCTATTTGTACAAAATAACTGGACATACCACGCTATCGATATAGTGTACACTATATATTTCTACCATCTCAAATTCAACCTATGTTAGAAGCTCTAACCTACCTCCTTCACATTGCCTTCCTTAGATATTCTAATTCACAGATCCTGCTTAACCTTCTGTGATTGTATATGGTGTGCTTCTGAAGAAATTGTTTGAAATGTATTAATATATGTAGCTTGATTATTCTTTTTTAAAGATTTATTTATTTTTAAAGTCAGAGTTAGAGATAGAAAGGAAGAGAGAGAGGGAAGGGGAGGGGGAAGCAGAGGGGGAGAGAGAGAGAGAGAGAGAGAGAGAGAGAGAGAGAGAGAGAAACTTCCATTCCTGGTTTACTCCCTAGATGCCTGCAATGGCTAGCACTAGGCCAGGCTGAAACCAGACGATGGGAGCTTTATGTGCCACGAGGGTGGCAGGGGCCCAAGTATTTGGGCCACCTTGTCCTGCTTTCCTAGGTGCATTAGCAGGGAACTGGATTGGAAATGGAGCAGTCAGGACACAAACAGAAACTCATGGATGCCAGCATCGCAGGTGGCAGCTTTCTCCACTAGGCCACTACAGCATCCCCCAGCTTGATTATTCTAGACAGTTTGAATCCAATGATAAAAACAACATACTTGGAAAAAAATAATGCTCCATTCTTAAAATGGGAATAATTAAACCTGCCTTGTGTTGCTACTGTGATTATTGTATGTGAAAATGTATGAAAACTCATTTTTGTATTTCAATGACATGATAAGCAGTTATTCTGTCAACAAATATTGAGTACTTATTACGTGCTAGCACTGTGGATGCAGTAGTGATTAAGATGGCTCCTAGCTGGGGTAGAGTTTATACATCAGGGGGAGAGGCACACAGTAAAGCGATAAACAAATAATTGAGATACGCTGTGATAAAAAAAAAATGGTGTAGACAGTGACCTAATTTGGGAAAGCATCTATACCAAATGTTAAACATAGAAACCCTCTCTAAAGAAGTGATATTTGAATTAAGAACTAGATAATGACAGGAAGGAATCTATGAAATTTTTTTTTTTATATTTTTTTTGGACAGGCAGAATGGACAGTGAGAGAGAGAGACAGAGAGAAAGGTCTTCCTTTTGCCGTTGGTTCACCCTCCAATGGGCGCCGCAGCCGGCGCACTGCGGTCAGCGCACCGCACTGATCCGATGGCAGGAGCCAGGTACTTCTCCTGGTCTCCCATGGGGTGCAGGGCCCAAACACTTCGGCCATCCTCCACTGCACTCCCTGGCCACAGCAGAGAGCTGGCCTGGAAGAGGGGCAACCGGGACAGAATCCGACGCCCGGACCGGGACTAGAACCCAGTGTGTCGGCGCCGCAAGGCGGAGGATTAGCCTAGTGAGCCGCGGTGCCAGCCTGAAAATGTTTTAAAAAATATATTCCAGGAAAGGCCACCGTTTCCCATAGTGTCCACCTGACTCCAACAGGTTTCCCTCTTGGTGTTCAGTCAGTCGTCACCGATCAGGGAGAACATATGGTATTTGTCCCTTTGGGACTGGCTTATTTCACTCAGCATGACGTGTTCCAGATTCCTCCATTTTGTTGCAAATGACTGGATTTCGTTGTTTCTTACTGCGGTATAGTATTCTAAAGAGTACATATCCCATAATTTCTTTATCCAGTCTATCGTTGATGGGCATTTAGGTTGGTTCCAGGTCTTAGCTATTGTGAATTGAGCTGCAATAAACATTAGGGTGCAGACCTCTTTTTTGTTTGCCAATTTAAACTCCTTTGGGTAAATTCCAAGAAGTGGGATGGCTGGGTCGAATGGTAGGGTTATCTTCAGGTTTCTGAGGAATCTCCAGACTGACTTCCATAGTGGCTTGACCAGTTTGCATTCCCACCAACAGTGGGTTAGTGTCCCTTTTTCCCCACATCCTCGCCAGCATCTGTTGTTGGTAGATTTCTGCATGTGAGCCATTCTAACCGGGGTGAGGTGAAACCTCATTGTGGTTTTGATTTGCATTTCCCTGATTGCTAATGACCTTGAACATTTTTTCATGTGCCTGTTGGCCATTTGGATTTCCTCTTTTGAAAAATGTCTATTGAGGTCCTTGGCCCATCTCTTAAGTGGGTTGTTGGTTTTGTTTTTGTGGAGTTTCTTGATCTCTTTGTAGATTCTGGTTATTAACCCTTTATCTGTTGCATAGTTTGCAAATATTTTTTCCCATTCTGTCGGTTGTCTCTTCACTCTCCTGACTGTTTCTTTTGCAGTACAGAAACTTCTCAATTTGATGCAATCCCAATAGTTGATCTTGGCTTTGACTGCCTGTGCCTCCCGGGTCTTTTCCAGAAATTCTTTGCCTGGTTTAGTTCTGTAATTGATGCACAGTTATTCTTAAGTGTTGAAAATTAACTGAAATGTGATCCCTATTGAACATGGGAGTGGGAATGGGAGAGGGAAGAGATGTATAATTTGGGACATGCTCAGGCTGACTTGCCCCAAGTGGTGGAGTTGGAAGCATACCAGGGGATTCCAATTCAATCCCATCGAGGTGGCATGTACCAATGCCATCTCACTGTTCCAGGTGATCAATTTCAGTTCACAGTTGGTCATGGTGGAGGGACTGGGAGTCAAAGGGAGCACATAAACAAGTCTAGTACCTGCTAACACTAACCGATAGAATAAATAAAGGGGAGAGTGATCCAACATGGGAAGTGAGATACTCAGCAGACTCATAGAATGGCAGATGTCCTAAATAGCACTCTGGCCTCAGAATCAGCCCTAAAGGCATTCGGAGCTGGCTGAAAAGCTCATGAGAGTATTTCAGGCATGGAAAGCCAAGACACTCTGGCAAAAGATCTCTGCGAGTGAGATCCCAGTGGAAAGAACAGGTCATCAAAGAAGGAGGTACCTTTCTCTGAAGGGAGGAGAGAACCTCCACTTTGACTATGACCTTGTCTAAACAAGATAAGAGTCGGAGAACTCAGAGGGCTTCCATAGCCTTGGAAACTCATGACTGGAGCATAGGGAGATTACTGATGCCATAGACAGGAGTGTCAATTGGTAAAGTCAACAACAGGAGTCACTGTGCACTTACTCCTCATGTAGGATCTCTATCCTTAATGTGCTGTACATTGAGATTTAATGCTATAACGAGTACTCAAACAATATATTTCACTTTGTGTTTCTATGGGGGTGCAAACTGTTGAAATCCTTACTTAATGCATACTAAACTGATCCTCTGTAAAAAAAAAAAAAAAGAAATTATCAATTCCCAACTTGACTCTCACTGGGATTAAACATGACAATAGGTCTGCTCTGATTTCATCATCATTTAAAAAAAAATCATCTATTATTTTTCACTTTATGTTTCTGTGTGGGAGCAAACTGTTGAAATCCATCCTTAATGTATACTAAGCTGATCTTCTGTATATTAAGATAATCGAAAATGAATCTTGATGTGAATGGAAGGGGAGAGGGAGTGGGAAAGGGGAGGGTTGTGGGTGGGAAGGACGGTATGGGGAGGAAGCCATTGTAATCCATAAGTCATACTTTGGAAATTTATATTCATTAAATAAAAGTTTAAAAAAAAGAAAAAAAAATATATTCCAGGAAAGGAATAATGACAAAAGCAACAAAGGCAATGATAATACTGGATTTTATTAAACACTCACTTTGGGCAAAAACTGTATTCATAATTTTATATCCATCATTTCATTAAGTACTCAAATAAATTGTTTTAAATGTTATTGCTCTTATTTGGAGAACAACAAAACAGGTTCAAGTTCCAATTTGTTCAAGAACACACACTGATCAATATCAGAGCCACTATTCAAAATTAGGTCTGTCTTTCTTCTTAACACCACACTACACTCTATATACTGTAAGTTATAATGCGTGTATTCTTCATCTTCTCTTAAAATATTATAAATTCTTGCATGGCAGGAAGTATATCATCAATTTCTTTGTGTTTTAGACAGTGATGAATGTGAATAAGCATTTTCACACAATGCATGTTGAATCAAGAAAGGCAGATTGCCACATAAGTCAGCGTGGTTTAGAGAAATAAACACTGGCTGACCCTGAGTTCAAGAAAGTGACTGCGGACTGTGTACTTGACTCTATTTCAGGAGATGAGTGAATAGCTATGTAGCCTTGACCAAATAACTTAATCTCTTGTCCTCAATTTCTTCACAAGTAGCATAAATGAAGAAGGGTTTGAAAATAGTGACCAAAAGACCTTTCAAATATTACAGAGATGAAAAAGTGTTAACAATACTTGAGGCAGAAGGTAAGCAGAATGTTACTTGGCAATTTCTCTGGCAAATGAAATTAGGTTTCTTTAGTTTGAGAACTGTACACTATTGAGAACTGCTTTATCAAAAATCTTTCTTTTTCTATTTTCTTTCTGCTTACTCCAATTTCTTTTGTCTTATGAATTTGAAATGTAGTGGGTGGAATATTGTATGGGGTGGAGAATATGGTTAGGTTGGCATAAATCAAACATACTTTATTATTCTTTTCCAAGTATCAATTACAGATATAAGTGAGTTAGCAAGATGGATCATTGGGAATGCTTTACAGCCTTAGAGAAGATGTTTCACAATGTAAGGGTTAGTACTAGTATCATCTGTATCCCCAAAAGACTAGAGGTCCAATACTGTACAGAATGGTAGGAAAAAAAGCATTCAGCTCTATGTAATTCTTTATTTTGATGGTTATTTTAGGAATTTAATTTAATGTCACTTATTCCTCAATCTAGTGAGTTTTTTTTCCCTCAATAACATCATTTCATGTTTTAATAATTTCATGATACTATTACTTATACAAACATTTCTGGTACTGAACTGTTTTGTAAATTAAGTGTAATCAATGTAATTATTTGTTATTCTTCCTTTCCAAGTCATGTTTATCTCTCTAGTTTTAAGGGTTACAAAATTTGGGAGATGAATGGTGTTTGGGTATTTATTTAATGGAGAAAATACGTCATAGACATTTTATTTTGCTCTAATGTTTTGTTATTTTTGATAATGTTTCATACATAGGATCATAATACTTTACATTCTTGATATTTAAGTTTGAGAGATGTTTTCAACTGTTAGAAGTAAGTCAATTACATTAGCATGGTGTATTATAGTAGGCTTTCCAACAAAGTGAACTGAATGGTAATTCTGTTCTCAGTCTTTATAGTCATGACTCCAAATCACCTTAACTAAATTAAATTCTCTGATAATCATTTACTAAGAAAGAAATATGTCTACAACATATAAACAAGGCTTAAGTTGGGCAAGATATCAGAGTTTGCTTTACAAAAAAAGTAAGAATTATGTTGGAAAAGATTATGGCCGTGAGATCCAGCTCTTTATTGAATGATGCCTCATAGCAGCTCTGGAAGTAGAGAAAGGAGGTGAACATTTACTGAGCACTATGTGGGGTACAGTGTTCCTTTTAAAATGTGTCACCTTCATGTACTCCTTCAGGCTTTCTGTCATGCTCTGAGTTACTAACATATTTCATGTCTTCACTAAAGTTGATGTTATAAATATTCTCTGAGCCTGAGAACCTAGTGCTAGAAATAGCTCTCTAGTCTAGAATACATCCATTCATCCTTGGTAGTAGCTATTTTATCAGCAATGGAATCTCAAGCAGTATCATGTCATGGGAATGAACGTTGGCTCTAGCATCAGACTTTAGGGTTCAGGATTTGGCTCTTATCCCTTACTCATTGCATGATCATGTGTTTTGGTTTCCTCTTCTGTAAAACTGAGGCAAGAGCAATATATGTCAATTAGAAATATGGGAATTAAATGAATCATTGAAATAAATATCTGGCCATTACCCTAGCAAATAGAAGGGTCACCAGTACATGGCAACTATTGCTATTTGTCATGGAGACCATGTTTATCAACCTTGCTTATGAAGAGTTTGTGACAATCATTTTTAGATGCCTTGTAGAAATCTTAACTATGCGTATCAATTATATGGAACTTTGGGTCCAAGAACAGTCATAAACTTTGATTTTCCTGAACAAAAAGGAACTTCACAAGAAAGATATGTTGTAGGTCACACTTTAAAAAAAAAAAGCCTACTAATTATGTTTCAGAAGGAACAGGAATTAGAACATTCCCAAGGATTTCATTTGAAGGTCAGTGTATCCTATTCTCCATCCTTATTTTCTTCATTTTGGATTCTAATTCTACAAAGAAAAAGAGAGTCTGATGGGTGGTGCCACACTTCTCCCTCACTATTCTTGGGCTGAGAGGATTGAAGCACATTGATGGTGCCACCTGGCCTGCATATGATGGTGGAAGTGCAGCTTCCGAAGGAGAGCAGAAGAAATACTGGGCAGACAAAAGTACAACACTGAACACAGTATGTCTGTGACATTACTCCCATTTACCAGTCACTTTAGAAGTGAAAATCTTTTGAGCTTGACTTTACACTAAAGTTGATTTTATAGGATAAGAGCAAAAATCAAAATCATTGATTGGCAACATTAAGTACACAATAATGAGCAGTAAGGAAGCTCAGAGTAAATTAAATTCAGAGAACTTCTGCATATAGAGTGGTTTCATTTATCATAAAGCCAAAGATTGCCATTTAAAAGATACCAAGCATATTTTACTAAACACATATATTTGATAATGTTTGCTAGAATTTCTTTCTTGAAAAACTCACAATTATCCATTTTTTAAATTTGAAATCATAATGTATTGTAGTTTTCTTTTTCTGTTATTTTCTCATACCCTTTATCATTTTCCTAGTCTTGAACCATTTGACAATTCATTTTCTTTCTTTCTTTTTTAAAGATTTATTTATTTTACTTGAAAGTCAGAGTTACAGAGAGAGAGAAGGAGAGACAGAAAGAGAGAGAGAGAGAGAGAGAGTCTTCCATCCGCTGGTTCACTCTCCAGTTGGCCACAACGGCCAGAGCTGCGCAAATCCAAAGCCAGGGGCCAGGAGCTTCCTCTGGGTCTCCCAGTCGGATGCCGGGGCCCAAGGACCTGGGCCATCTTCTACCGCTTTCCCAGGCCCTAGCAGAGAGCTGGATAGGAAGTGGAGCAACCAAGACTGGAACTGGCGTCTGTATGGGATGCCGGCACTGCAGGTAGCGGCTTTACCCGCCACGCCACAGCGCCGACCCTGACAATTCATTTTCCATGTCACCTTTGAGAGCCTTGAGAGTCCAAAGAATAGAGGAATTATACAAAATAAGATTCATAGAAAGTAGAATGTTAAGCTGTCACTTAGGATGTTGGTAACCTGTATCAAAGTGCCTTGCCTCTGCTTTCAATTCAGCTTCCTGCCAATTTTAGCTGAGAGGCAGTGGATGATTACTGGAATATTTGGGCCCCTGCTGCTCACATGAGTGACCCAGATGGAGATCTGGCCTCCTGATTTAGGTATGGTGTAGCCCTTGCATCTGTGGCCATTTGGAAGTTGATCAGTTGATGGAAAATTTCTCTCTCTCTCTGTCTCTCTCTCTGACATTCTGCCTTTCAAGTAGATAAAAATAGATAAGTAAATATTTTAAAACAGAATGAATTTTTGATTTCCCAGGGAAGTTTTATGTTTTATAGAGCTCAGGATGTTATTTAAATTCATAGTTGATATGTCTATAAAATAAATAAATAAATAATATAAAAGGAAAGAGTAGCTATTGAGCATACTTTTGCACTAGACTCATTGTGCTAGGAGCTTGGAAGTAGTCATTTGTAAGTAAGATCTGAAGAACAATTATTTTGGTTTCTTTTAATACTGCCACTTAAGACCTTATTATGTAGTTTATAATGAAGTTGTTATTTTTAATTGCTAGAAATGATGAATTATATTAATCACTATTTCTTAGAGTTCTTGATTAGAACCAGATACCTTTCCTCTTAACCACATATTGTCTGTACAAAGAGTCCAGTGGAGAATATAGCTTTTGGTGCCATCTGACCCTCAGACTCTGTCTTACTGTAAGATTGTGAGTTAGATAGCTTCATACATGCAAAATAGAAGCAGTAAATCCTCTCTCATAGGATTGTTGTGAAGACTGAATTTAATATTTTACGCAAAGTTCCAACCATTGGACTTGTCACATTAAAGAAAATCCCCTAAGGAATATAGATTCAGGATCATTGGATAACTAATAAATAATTTGAATCACAAGACAACAATTGATTCAATAGTTTAAATTATAATTGTCCAGCCGGCGCCGTGGCTCAATAGGCTAATCCTCCACCTTGCGGCGCCGGCACACCGGGTTCTAGTCCCGGTTGGGGCGCCGGATTCTGTCCCGGTTGCCCCTCTTCCAGGCCAGCTCTCTGCTATGGCCAGGGAGTGCAGTGGAGGATGGCCCAGGTGCTTGGGCCCTGCACCCCATGGGAGACCAGGAAAAGCACCTGGCTCCTGGCTCCTGCCAGGATCAGCGCGGTGCGCCGGCTGCAGCGGCGGCCATTGGAGGGTGAACCAACGGCAAAGGAAGACCTTTCTCTCTCTGTCTCTCTCTCTCTCACTGTCCACTCTGCCTGTCAAAAAAAAAAAAAAATTATAATTGTCCAACCACTGCTGCAGTACATTAACATGATCCCAACCAATCAAATAGCAAAATCCTTTGAACATAGCCAAGAAGACTGGACTCAACAGAATTCTGAATACAAGTACTTTCTTGAAAGTGAATGGTTTCTATTCAGCTCCTATTGGGTGCAATGACGGTTAAGAAAGCAATTATCAAACTTCTGTACCAATTACCAGCAAAACTTTTGCTTAAAATGTTGATTTCATTCAATTTAAAAAAATATTTGATATGATAATTCTTAGCTTTATCAAAACTTTCCATAGACCCTGTCCTCTACACACCCATTCATGCATTTTCTGTTCCCATAAACATACAGAATATTTTCCCAAAATATTTCTAGTAAAATTCTCAAAACTTCTTCATATTATATAGATACATACACATGACACATTATGATATCATAAGTTAATCATTTAAAGCTCTCTCACTTACATATTTTGAACACAACCGAGAATGACAATGCCTTGCTTCCAGATACAAGAGGTTTGCAGGTGTTATTTTAATAGCAGGAAGAAAACTTTCATGAGATTTGGAATGTATGCCAGCCACAGAAATTAACCACACTTAATTTCTTTCCAAAATTTCCTAATGTTCAGAAAACCAGCTAATGTTTTAATTTCCACCACATCACCACATTAAAAAAAAGCATTGCATTACATTCTATGTCATAAGCAAGAAAAAAAAATCAAAGGATTTGAAAATCATGGAGACATTTAATACAAATACCTATTGGATTATTGTAATACAATACATTTACTTTTGTAATTAATAGTGGTTTCAAGCCTGGGTTCACAGCATTTTTACTGTTTTTACTATTCTGTATGTTCTGTACTCAGAAGTAGAAAGAAAGCATTTAGAATTTAAGTGTGGTGTACTATCATTTAATGCCAGAAAAATTGAGCAATTGGTGTAGCAGGTAAAGTTACCGCCTGTGATGCTGGCACTCCATTTGGGCGCCAGTTCATGTGTCCCAGCTGCTCCACTTCCGATCCATCTCCCTGCTAGTGGCCTGGAAAAAGCAGCAGAAGATGGTCCAAATACTAGGGAGTTAATTAGTGGGTAGAAGATATTTGTGTGTGTGTGTCTCCCTCTATATCCGTAACTCTTTCAAATAAATAAATGCATTTCTAAAAAATAAAGTTTATGGCAGAGTTTATAGCAGAGTTAATTTCACATTTATAAAGATTGGTGCAGACATCTATTCATCCTTAATTTTATAAGAATCATATTTTGAAGTTATGTATATATATATTGCTTATATATATAAACAATTTAACTACTTACAAAAACAAATACCATTCAGAGAATATTTTATTTGAAAGCATTTCAAAGTAGATGTAGACAGTAACCATCATCCTTATAATATTAACTAAGTGTGTATTACTTACAAATGAGTATATTGTTCTATATAACCACAAAACAACTATCAAAATCTTGGGGTAGGTGTTTAGTTCATTGGTTAAGTTGTTGTTTGGGAAGCCCTCATCCATATCAGACTGCTTAGGTTCAAATTTGGGCTCTGTTCTCCATTCCAGCTTCCTGGTAATGTGCACTCTGGGAGGTAGCAGATGATGGCTCAAGTACTTGTGTCCCTGCCTCCCATATGAGAGACTTGGATTGAGTTCTTTGCTCCTGGCTTTGGCATTACTCAGCCCTGGCTGATCTATTTTGGGTATCTTGGGAGTGAGCCAGCACATGGGAAATATCTCTTTCTGTCTGTCTGTCTGTCTGTCTCTCAAATAAATAAATAACAGACATTAACTAATTTAAAAATTCCTTTAAAATTTTACATTCTTCTTGTCCAACTCTGGAATCAGTCATTTCTTTAAGTAGCACTGGTTTCTTTTATTGTAAGATGATTTTTTTTGCAACCGAGATGTAGAATTGAGGCAGGAGCAAGGACAGACTCTGAAACAGCTTAATCAGTTGAACTTGTTTCTCAGAGGATGCTCCTGGAATGCTTATCTTGCAACATCGTACTCAGAGGAAATCATACCACCTTGGACAAGGAAAGCTGCAAGCAAACAGTCTGAGACAGGCCTTTGAACATAAAGTTTATGCAGATGTGTGTTGCTTAAGCAGGAAAGGCTCTACTAGGTCCCCCCTCCCCTTCTCCCTATCCTGGACACTACGCTAACCCTAATTGTATAAGCCCTAACAAAGTGCTTCTAAGACGGTTTCTTTAGTGAACTAAATCTTTCCATTGTTTCCTTTTCTTGTCACAAGTAAATGGTCATTTGCCCTGAGCAACTCCCACTGGAGGCTGATTATTTGGTGATACCCCAAAAGAACAGACTCCTCTGTCTGCTAACATTTGAAAGTTGGGGTTTGATTGTTATTTTGTAACTTCAGTCTGCTTCTCCAAGGCCAGGTAGAAATGTTAATATTTACAAAGCCAGACAACAGTTAAAATTATTATTAGTTTTTTATATCTTTCGGTAGAGTTGGCAACTAAACCAACTGCTCCTACAATGGAGGATGAAAGAAAGGACCTGTATTGATTACTGTTACAACCTGATAGCTTTAGAACTAATGATTCCATAGGAAATGCTATGTAAAGGAAAAAAAATAAGAGGAATAATAAGAGCTAAAACTCAACTGGTGAGGTGATGGGAAAATTATTTTAAATTTGTATCTTTGCAAAATGGCACAATATAAAAATACACAAAAAGTTATGTACCTGTACCTCAGTACTGACTGGGGATTGGTCCCAGGACCCAAGTGCAGATATCAAACTCCATGGATGCTCATGAGCCTTATATAAAATAGCATAGTATGTATATTCAATGCATGCATTATTCTCCCACATACGTTAAATCATATAACGTTATTTATAATACCTAATACAGTATAAATGTAGATGCCCTTTAAATAATTTTTATAATGTATTTCTAGGGAATAATAATAAGAATTTCACAAAATACATGTTCAGTACAGATGCAATTTTAAAAAATATTACAGGTCTGCAGTGTGTTGAATCCATAGATGAGGAAGTAGCAGATACAGATGGCCCACTATACAGTGAAAAGTAAGTGTTCCTTTTCTGACTCAAGTTCATGTGAGGAGGCTATCATTGTTACCAGATTTTTTGGTGTGTGTGCATGCACATGTATGTACCCATTCAGACCTAATCTATGTATTTCCAAAAAGAAAATGTGTGTATATCAGAATACATTTAACTGATGCGTACTTTATGGAAATTTTAATTTGGTCCTTTATTCTGTTAAAAGAACTTCACAGTCATATTCTTTCCTGTACATATATAATTTTGCACAATGTATGTGACTATGTATACATGGATAATTTGCTGTCTCAATTTTATCAAAGCTTTTGATATTTGATAATTTAATAAGTGACAAATGATCATATTGATTTTAAATTTACATCTTTCAAAAGTAATGTTGAGCATTTATTTCTGTATTGTTTCTTAAGTGTCCTTGGCAGTTCTTTGTGTATTTGCTATTCTCTTTTGTTTATTTTTTGAACACAAATCTTTCTTTTTTGAATCTTAAGAACTTTTTGTAGATAAAGGAAGTCAGTATTTGCCACTTGTATTGAGTTGCAATATTTTTCCAGTCTGTTTTATGTAAACTTTTTTTAATCTTTTTCCACTATAGACAGTTTTAAAAATTTTTTTTAATTTTTAAACATGTATTTATTTATTTGAAAGGAAGGGTGAGGGAGATTATACATACACACATATACACACATATTTTCATTGTTGGCTCATTTTCCCAAATGCTGGCCCAGCAGCTTGGGCTGAGCCAGGCTGAAGCCAGGAGCCAGAAACTCCACCTAGACCTGTCACACAGGTGGGAGGAACCCGAATATTTGTGTCGTGATCCGCTGCCTCCCAGCAGCATTAGCACGCAGCAGGATAAGAAGCATGTTGTAGCCGGGACTCCAACCAGCCCTGGATGTAGTATGCGGGAGCCCCAAGCAGAGGCTTAACTCATTTTGCCACAATGCCTGCTCCCCAATTCCTTTTAAAAATTTTAATGTAGAATTTTGCTACACTAGCTACAATTGTGGTACACCACTGAGAAAACTATGAAGGCTTACCTACTCAACATGCTTGGGATTTCATATTATAATGAATAAAACCTAGCAAAATAAGTCTAACACTTAGTGATACACATCATTGTCCTTGTTCTTTGCAGTATTTATGCTTTAATTCCACAGTTCACATAAATGATTTTCATAATACTTTTTACCATGCCAAAATAACTAATTATAAGATAATATTTCCTGGGGCCGCCGCAGTGGCTCACTTGGTTAATCCTCCGCCTGCGGCGCCGGCATCCCATAGGTGTGCCGGGTTCTAGTCCTGGTTGCTCCTCTTTCAGTCCAGCTCTCTGCTTTGGCCCCCGAAGGCAGTGGAGGATGATCCAAGTGCTTGGGCGCCTGCACCCACGTGGGAGACCAGGAAGAAGCACCTGGATCCTGGCTTTGGATCGGTGTAGCTCCGGCTGTAGTGGCCATTTTGGGGAGTGAACCAACGGAAGGAAGACCTTTCTCTGTCTCTCTCACTATCTAACTCTATCTGTCAAATAAAAAGAAAAAGATAATATTTCCTTCTAAATGAATTAGTTTTTCTCTTCTGTAATATGCACCATTGAGGAATTTTCAAAATTTTCACACACATGCTCTCTCTTTTTTTAAAATATTTATTTATTTACTTGAAAGGCAATGAGAGAGAGAGAGAGAGAGAGAGAGAGAGAGGAAGAATCTTTCTTCTGCTGCTTCACTCCCTCAAACAGCCACAATGGCCAGTGCTGGGCTGAGTTGAAGCCTGGAAACTGGAACTCCATCTGGGTCTCCCACCTGGGCACAAGGGCACAAGTACTTGAGCCACTTGCAGAGGCATTAGTAGGGAGCTAGATTAGAAGTGGAGGAGCTGGGACGTGTACCAGTGCCCATATGGGATGCCAGTTTGCAGGCAATGGTTTAACCCACTGTAGCACATCAGCAGCCTCCATATTCTCATTGACCTGAATCCTGTTACACTCTTCAGAGTCCATCATAGATTCTGAATTATCCTGAAAAATCTGTTCTTTGATTCATCAAGTATGCCTTTGCCAGTAGACCTATGTCATTCCCATGCCTCATCAGGAGAGGAAAAGGCAAGAGCAAATAGGATTAAGGAAAAGAATAATATACTTCCTTAGTGGTGTTCTTAAAAGGGAACCTTGAAAAGCTGCAGGCATAATATGGAAATCTCAGCAATTCTTGGTTCTCATTTTTGGGGCATCAGTTTGCTGCATGTTCATCTACAGCTTTCTTCATTGTGAAGTACTGAGCCTTGTGGATAATCCTGCTGCAGTAGTAACTATGATTCATTCATAAATTCATCTTAACTGTATGCTTTCAACCAAAATAATAGCTTTTTTATTTAGTAGGATTCTTTGTGTTATAATAGACAGACTTTTGTGTTGAAAAAAGACTTTATATGTTAAGGGCCTTCAGGAGAGTAGAGAGAAGGTAATTGTCTGAGAATGACATTAGTAATATGAAAAAATCATGAAAACTTACATTCAGAATTAGTTAATTTTTCCAATTCATCTGTACCAAGTATATGTTTCATTTCATATATACATGTATCTATTTCATTTCATATATATATAGCTGTATACCTATGCAATCTCTCTCTGTATATACATATGTATATATAGCAGTGATAAATATGGATTAAATGGTATAGATTCAAAAGGTTTATTCATATTGTCCATTTTTATGTATTTATCTTTTATTAATTGAGTCAGATGGGACAAAGTACTTTCTTAAGTTATGGTAGTGCTGATATATTATTTCTGAGTCTATAAAATAGGAAAGCATATTATATATAGTTACTTATAATTTAGGAGAATGACCAGAGTTAATGTAATTCTGCATAACCTTATGATGATTCTTCAAATGAAATAAATTTTAAAAATACATATTTTAAAATTTCTCTTTAGAAGTATAAGAAAGAGCATGGTATTCTGCATGTACAAATTCATTTTCTATTTTTAATTTACTTTTATTTTTAATATTTAAAATTTTTTAAAGATTTATTTATTATTTATCTATATGAAAGTCAGAGTTACACAGAGAGGAGAAGCAGAGAGAGAGAGAGAGAGGTCTTCCATCAGCTGGTTCACTCCCCAGATGGCTGCAACTGCTGGAGCTGCACAGATCCGAAGCCAGGAGCCAGGAGCTTCTTCTAGGTCCCAATGACTTGGGCCATCTTCTACTGCTTTCCCAGGCCATAGCAGAGAGCTGGATAGGAAGTGGAGCAGCCGGGACTTGACCTAGCTCCCATATGGGATGCAAGCTCTTCAGGCCAGGGAGTTAACCCGTTGCACCACAACGCCAGCCCCACAAAATCATTTTCAATCTTAAGAATGTTTTGCTCTTAACTAAATTTTTTCTAGGTTATCTGACAGGGCAGAGTTTATGAATTTCAAGTACAGGCTGAACCTACTGAATTCAGTACCTTGCAGTTTAATATTAAAAATAGCAAAGCTATAAAATAAGAAAGGATTCAATTTGATTTGTAAATACCAAATAGAAAAATGATATCTTTCTGGCGGGTGCCGCGGCTCAATAGGCTAATCCTCCACCTAGCGGCGCTGGCACACCGGGTTCTAGTCCCGGTTGGGGCGCCGGATTCTGTCCCGGTTGCTCCTCTTCCAGGCCAGCTCTCTGCTGTGGCCAGGGAGTGCAGTGGAGGATGGCCCAAGTGCTTGGGCCCTGCACCCCATGGGAGACCAGGAGAAGCACCTGGCTCCTGCCTTCGGATCAGCGCAGTGTGCCAGCCGCAGTGCGCCAGCCGTGCCAGCCATTGGAGGGTGAACCAATGGCAAAAGGAAGACCTTTCTCTCTTTCTCTCTCTCTCACTGTCCACTCTGCCTGTCAAAAAAAAAAAAAAAAGGAAAAAAAAAGTGATATCTTTCCCATTTGGAATCAAATATAGTGAGATTTCAAAGTAAATGTAGTATATCATTTTTTGCAAAATATTTCTCTAAACTGTTTGACATTTTCCAAAGTACCTAAGCCAATTTTTAAATCATACCATCTTTTGTTTTAATTATTTGTATCATGTTTCAACTGAAACAGATGTAGATAATAGTTAGATTTATTTCCAAAGTGTGTTCTTACAAGCATAATATAAATGTAGATGCTGATCGTAAGCAAGAGAAACAGGGATAATGAAATCTGTATATGAAGCAAAGTCTCATTCTGCAAATAACTTTAATTTTATTCAACCACATTTTCTTACCCAAGCTAATGAGAAGCAAGAAATATGTGTTTAAAGTCTCTCTTCATGACATGCTTCCTATTTTGTGAGGAATCAATTTCAATGAGAGGAAGGTGAAAGGAGTCAAATCTGGAAACTTCACTAACGATATACAGATTTATAATGTGTTTAAGAAAACACATTTTCAGTAATGAAAATATGTGCTTTCAAGATGAAAAACACAATAATTGTATAAAGTATAGAAAATACATTTCCCTAATATCTATCCACCCAATTTAACCATCAAATGTGGTAATGTAAAATAGTAAGAGATCATTGCTGAATACACAGATATTTGGGCATTTCCTGGGTACAACACTGTGCTAGGCATTATCTACGAGCCAATTCTGAAAAACAGGCAGGGGGCACTGCTAAGATTGGTCAGTTACATTGGGTATAGATAGTCTTTCAATGCTCAAATATGAATTTATAGAGGCTGGCATTGTGGCGTAATGGGTAAAGCCACTGCCTGTGATGTTGGCATCCCATATGTGTCCCAGCTGTTCCACTTCCTATCTAGATCCTTGCTAATGCACCTGGGAAAGCAGTGGAGGATGGCCCAAATGCTTAGGCTTCTGCATCCATATGAGAGACCCAGAAGAAGTTTCTGGCTCCTGGCTTCAGTCTGGTCCAACCCCGGCCATTGTAACCATTTGGGGAATGAATCAATGGATGGAAGGTATCTTTCTGTCTCTCTCTGTAACTATATAAAATAAATAAAGAAATCTTTTTTAAAAAAAAAGATGAGTTTATATATTGGAAAACCTAATGTGTTTTTAGATTTCTATAAACTTGTAGTTTTTATTCCTTTCATTTTAATTTGCATTTAATATATTAGTGTATTAGTCACTGTATGACTGACTATAAGGGATTCTAATATATAGCACAGTAATCATTGAAATAGTATGAAGGAAATTTTAAAAAGACTTGAACAGGCATTTCACAAAAGAATATATATTTATATATAAAGATGTTCAAAGTCATTAATTATTGGGAAAATACAAAGTTCAGCCATCACTACACACCAACTGGATCAGTTGAATTTAATGGGGAGAGAGGGAGAGAGGGAGGAAAGGAATATCATTGTGATCTTAGAATTGTATCTACGAATCACATTGAATCTGTTAAAAAAGAAAAAAATAAAGATGTTTTTCTCAAAAATAAATTAATTAAAAGCAGAAAGAAAAAATAAATATGAAAAGTAACCATGCCAAACATTGCAAAGGACTTAGAACAACTATAACTCTTGTATATTGTTGGCAGCATTGTAGAATGGTACATTCACTTTGGAAAACAACTTGGTAGTTCCATGTAAATTTCAAGATCACTTATTGTATTGTATTTCACTCTAAGGTTTTTATCTGAGAGAAAGAATAATTGTCTACCCAAAGACTTATACATGCATGTTCCTATTAGTTATACACATAATAGACAAAGCTGGAAACAGTCTTGTACTTCAGCATGTGCATGGCACTCTCATATAGGATGTGGGAATCCCAAGTAGCGATTTAACGACTGTGCCAAACACCTGCCCCAGAAAGAACTATCAACATGCTCAACAACATGCATGGATCTCTAAGAGATGATTTGCAAAAGAAATCTGCCATGGAAAAGAATATGGAGTATGATTCAATTAACGTGTAACTCATATATGGCAAATAAAATACAAGGGGACTTCAAAATGTTTATGGAAAAATTGGAATTAAAAGATAAGCTTATTTTGGTACAAAAAATAGAAATTCATGCTTAGTATTTTCATAGTACACATTTCCATGAATTTTTGAAGATTGCTTGTATGCATGGAATTGAAAAAAATTTTTGCACCAAAAGAAATTTGTCTTTCAATTCAAGTTCCCACAAATGTTTTGAAGTATATGCTTAGTTCAAATGACTCCATTTTGCTTAACAAAAGCTGACTGCTGACTTTGAAACTAATCAGACTTATGTTTAACTTAATAAATAATGTTTGCTTGAGAACTGCAGAACTGGTTTTGAGAAAGCCAGCTGAAACTGAAAAGCAATCTGGCTCCAATCATCCTATCTAAAGGATTGGATTTGTGACAGCAAGCTGAGGATAACTACTGTGACTCTTACTCACCTTTTATTGCCTGGCCAGAGGCCAACATACAACTGGCTCTCTTCTTTGTTCCCCTTGCTCCTGACACCCTGTCCCCCTTTACCTTCCTTCTGCTCCTGTCGGAAGTTTTCCTGCTAACTTGGGAATTTGACATGATCTTTACAACAGGAAATCCAACCATCTCCTCAGGTTACAGGCTGCCTGAATAAACCTGAGTTCCTCGGATCAACTCTTTTTCCTCAAGTATTGGCTTTCAAGTGATGAGCTGACCTGATCTTGTTTTGAGTAACAATTCCGTGAGCCAGCCAGGAGCTGAACGCCTCAGTAATCTAGCCCTATTGGCTTCCAATGGATAGAGCAATTGGCCATCGCAGCACATCGGGGCTTACACATTTAAATTACCAGAGACAGGAGCCAGTGTTTTAGCGTAACAGTTTATTTAAGTCACGGTCTGTGATGCCAGCATCTCATATGGGCACGGGTTTGAGACCTGGCTGCTCTGCTTCTGACCCATCTCCTTGCTGATGTGCCTGGGAAAGCAGTGGAGGATGGCCTAAATCCTTGGGCCCCTGCAGCTACATGGGAGACCCAGAAGAAGCTCCTGGCTCCTGGTTTTAGCCTGGCCCAGACCTAGCCTTAGTGGCCATTTGGGGAGTGAGCCAGCAGATGGAAGATCCCTCTCTCTGTCTCTTTCGTTCTTTCTGCAACTCTGACTTTCAAATAAGTAAATAAATAAATAAATCTTTAAAACTTTTGTGTGCACCAGCTGCTAGTGGCAAGCTATCCCCACTACTGGGATTTTAGGGACTTCCCAGCAGGTATCTAAAGTTCTTTTTTGCTCAGAGATGCTCCCTTCTCTCTGTATCTCAGCATCAGCTGCTTATAAACATTTTGCTGATGCAAGAAAACAGCACTTTCAAGAATTAACAAGCTTCAAGTTTTGTTAAATAGTTGACATAGATAAGTCAAACCAGTATGCACACTAAGAATCCTCTATTTCCACCATTTGGATTTCATGCCACTTGGAGCTAGCATAGGTCATTTCTTTCTGGTATCAGTGGTTGGCAGATAAGATTCTAAGACTGTTGTTCTGGTCCCTCCATGATGCAGATTTGATATGGAAGCATACTCTGTTTGTGTGAGAACTGTTTTCTCTTTGGTAAAATATGAGCAGTTCAATTTCAGTTCATACAAAAACTCTCTGAGCTATGTTTTAGCTGATTGGCAGCCTATAGTTAAGATTCTATGACTAAAATCTAAAAAATGATAATACCGCATGGCCTATGCACATTAGATTCTGAAGAGTAAGGAAGCCTAGGGACTCCCCTTGATCTCACAGGAGCCCCACGTCTGATTGACGATGGGGAATCAAATGTTCCAAGAGTAGTCAGACAACTCAATCTGTGGCAGGAGTCCCAAGAGAAATGCAAGAAAAAGCATTGCCCCAGGGATTAGAGTGCTGAATTGACAAGGACTTCCACACTTTTGAGGGCATGGGACATCTTGTGTGTTTTTGCTGGTGAATGTAGTTCTGGTTCTGCAATCTAGTTTGTGTTTTGTTTGATTATTAAACTAAACTGACAAAGTTAACATGTAAAAAGTTTTAGTTTGGTCTATTTGTTTCTTTGTCTATTTTCAATCTGATTACAACCTTGAATGATAAACTTATTTTAATACAAGTTTTATGTTAATAAAAGCTTTCAAGGTTGCTCAGTTTATTACTTCAACCACTTCTTGCTAAAATGTAACCATCTAAAAAATTTAACTACTAAACTCATTTAAGACTGAAAAGGGGAATACAGCTCTGTATGTAGAAGAGTAAGATGTGGTTTTGGAAATAAAGCTATAGAATATAAGGGATGTTTTTAATTAATAAAAGAGTAAAAGAGTTCATCAAGCTGCTAGAGGAGCGGCTTATTTTCCTGTCTCAGGATGTACGTATTGTATGTGTTACAGCTGTACATGTTGTACGTTAATTTCTGCCTCATAGAAGTCTCTTAAGGACTCTGTTTTAAATGGTTTACAGGCAAATTAGTGCTTACATAAATTGAAAGTAATACATTCATACAAATTCTTTGCAATTCATTGTGACCTAAATAAATTTTGTTATAAATATATTATTTTAAATATTTGGTAAAAAAAGATATCCTCAGAATTGTTAACAGACATCTATGGCTAGATTTGCTGTACAGAATGGTTATATTTCTCTCTGTTAGACATTTAAGCTTATAAAAATATAAATTTAACTTAAAACAGGTAAAAATACCATACAATCTTCATTGCTTTTTGTGTATCAAGTGTAACAATTTAATTTTCAAAGTTTTCCTTTGATAAGAAAATACCTTAATTTGATGAATGTTTGTCTAATATTTCAATTGTCATCAGTCATCTCAGTTGTTAAACATTAACAAACTGGGTAAATATAAATAAGCTAATGTCTCTAATTATAAATTCAGGTTCTCTTGGATTTTTGAGTTATATAAAGAAGACAATATGTTGGCCGGCGCCGCGGCTCACTAGGCTAATCCTCCGCCTAGCGGCGCCGGCACACCGGGTTCTAGTCCCGGTCGGGGTGCTGGATTCTGTCCCGGTTGCCCCTCTTCCAGGCCAGCCCTCTGCTGTGGCCCAGGAGTGCAGTGGAGGATGGCCCAGGTGCTTGGGCCCTGCACCCCATGGGAGACCAGGATAAGCACCTGGCTCCTGCCATCGGATCGGTGCGGTGCGCCGGCCGCAGCGCGCCGGCCGCGGTGGCCATTGGAGGGTGAACCAACGGCAAAGGAAGACCTTTCTCTCTGTCTCTCTCTCTCACTGTCCACTCTGCCTGTCAAAAAAAAAAAAAAAAAAAAGAAGACAATATGTTGAAGTTTATTATTAATACATTTGCACAAATTGTTAACATATGGTGATTCAAGACTGATTTAATATAAGTTAACATTCTATATGCTATTTAGTTGATAAAACAGAAAATTTTATATTAATTTTGCGATTTTAAAAGGATTAATTCAAAATATAAATTAAAGGAACCAGATGGTAAGGGAGAAAAACATGTAAAGAAGCTATGAGATTGAAAATGTATTTTTGGTGAAAAAAGTTTTAAGAAACTGATTTTTGGGGGCCGACATTGTGGTGTGGCTGGATGAGCTGCCATCTGCAGCAGCAGCATTCCATCTGGGTGCTGATTCCAGCCTCAGCTGCTTCACTTCCAAACCAGCTCCCCACTAATGTGCCTGGGAAAGCAGTGGAAGATGGCCCAAGTGCTTGTGCTCCTGCATCCATGTGGGAGACCCAGGAGAAGCTCCTTGTTCCTGGCTTCAGTCTGGCCCAGCCTTGGACTCTGAGGCCATTTGGGGAAGGAACCAAAGGATGGAAGATTTCTCTCTCTCCGTTTCTCCCTCTCTCTCTCTGCAACTCTGCATTTCAAAAATAAATCTTTTAAAAAACTTAGTTTTTGAATAAAAATCATTTTATATAAAATTTTTGACCTAAAGAAAACTAGAATATAAAATAAAATAAAAACATTTTAAAGTATTAAAAAACAGAATATAAAATAAAAGATAAGGCATAACTAAAGTTTTAAGTAAATTGTAAAATGTCTAAGCAAGTCACAGAAGATTTGAGAATATAAATAATAAAATGTTTGTATATGATAAAGGTGACTAAAAGTTTAAAAAGTATAAGTCTTGCTAAAAGATAAAAATTAGTACATTGACATAAAACCAAAGTTAAATTTCCATGTTTAAAAGAAGGCTTTCTTAAACTCTTAATCTTCTCTTAATAAAACTTTATAAAACTTGACCTAGAAAAACCATTTTTGTGGTTTGTCAAAATAATTTCTTATACTGTGTGCTGTCTATATTGGATTTTTATTTGATATTTTTAAAAGCATCTTTATTGCTGTGTAATTTTGATACAATAAAATGTACCAATTTTAAGGGTAGAGTTTGATAAGATTTTACAAATGTGTATAGTCATATAGCCAGCACTGCACTTCCATCTACCCCAAAGTGTGCTTGAGCTGGTTTGCTATCAGCCACGTCTCCCACTCCTGACTCCTGGAAGCACTCATCTCCTTTCTGTCTTAAATCTCATTTAAATAGGACCATATAGTACAGAGTATTTTGTGTTAGCTAGCTAAAAAATGGAGTCTTAAGTTTTATATAGATTTATTTAAAATATTTAAACAATCAACTTCATTACTTAACTAATCCTTGACCCTGGATAAATCACCCTGATTAAGTGGATGACAATTATTTCATAATGATCAGGCATACTATTTTGACCAAATGTTTGAAACCATTTAACATCTTGGGCAGACTTTTTCAGAATCAAAGTTCTAAATTAATTTTTTCGACCTTGAGATTTCCATATGTGTCCCGGAGATCCTGAAAGCATGTATCGCTCATCTTAGAGATAATAGCTAATTAGGATGATAGAGATTATTTAAAAAGCATTGTCAAGTTATAAAATGTTGTTAAACTGTGTGTATTGATGTAAATATCCTAAAATTATATACATTTACAAAAGTGAAAAGGTCCTAGTGTAATATTGTCAGTCATGATTTATATTTTAATGTAAAGGATATTTCAGATTGTCCCTCCCATTGTGGCAGAGGCCTCTGTCTTTTAATTAAACTTGACAATTAAAGTTGTGATAGAGGCCGTCCCAAGGTCAGAAGAAGAAAAAGGGAGGCATCTGTCCAGGGAATGAAATGTGGCTATTATCTGCTTGTCTATGAATGCTTCAACTGTAGTTCCTACCTGCTTCTATGTAACCATTTCAGGTTCTGCTCCTTATACAGAGCCATGATATTAACACTTGCCAGACAGCAGACAGCTCAGTATGTGTTAAAAAAACAAAAACAAAAACAAAAACAAAACCACTTCAGTAACTAGGTTGCCATGCATGGTATTGTATCAATCTTGTGGCTGCTATGTAACATTAGAACAATCCAATCAAATGTGTGCAGGTAATCATAAAAGGGAGACAAAGTGGCTAAAACCATATATAAGGGAAAACCTTTCTTTGGGGCTCAAGATTTTAGATAAAAATTCCACTTGGGCCTTATGCCGGCTATAATAAAAGACTACTTCCTGTTAAGAGGCCTTGCTGTCTTGTCTCAGTATGCAAATCCTGCTACACTATCATATGCCCAGAGGCCGAGAGAACAAGTTTTGTAAAAACTTCTGAAATGCTTTCTAACATGCTCAATTCAATAAAAACAACTGAATCCCCTTGCCAATTATTGAGCTGTTATCAACAATTTTAACTGTGGCTTTTTTGTTTTCAACAGACAGAGTGGACAGTGAGAGAAAGAGACAGAGAGAAAGGTCTTCCTTTGCCGTTGGTTCACCCTCCAATGGCCGCCGCAGCCGGCGCGCTGCGGCCGGCGCACCGCGCTGATCTGATGGCAGGAGCCAGGTACTTATCCTGGTCTCCCATGGGGTGCAGGGCCCAAGCACTTGGGCCATCCTCCACTGCACTCCCTGGCCACAGCAGAGAGCTGGCCTGGAAGAGTAGCAACTGGGACAGAATCTGGCGCCCTGACCGGGACTAGAACCCGGTGTGCCGGCGCCGCAAGGCGGAGGATTAGCCTAGTGAGCCGCGGCGCCGGCCTTAACTGTGGCTTTTAAAAAGTCTTTTGTTATCCACAAATCTGATTCTTCTCTCAAAGCATTTGCAATAAGATTCATGGAAAAGACTCTAACAAATAATCTTAAATACAGATATCTGACAACTTTAAAAATTCATGAAACTGCTAAGATCAAACAAGGCACAATGAATTCAATGAGACTGACTAAACTGACAAAATTTGCCATTTTCTAAGTATTTTACTTAAAATATTATTGGTTCTATATTTAACTTTTTATCTTCTGGGTTTAAGGTACAAGATTTTCTGTGGTTTACAAAACATTGGCAAAGCACACTTTTGTAAATAAAGAAACATTTATGTGTTCTTCATACCTAATTTCTCCAAATTAAAAAAAAAACTATTTACAAATGTTTTTGTTTTTCATTACAAAATGAATATTCATATAAGTTCAATAACATCTGTTCTTTTCATAACAAGATACAATTGGAGACACTGACATGTTTAAAAATATACATAAAATGCCTGACTTCAAGAGTTCCTAGCCCTGTAGTGAGTAAATAAAAGTGTTGCTTCTTGGTAGGCCCTAAAACTTCAAAATATTACATACTAGAACTTAAAACATCTAAAGTCTGCGACGGGCATTGCAGTGCAGTTGATTAAGCCACCACTGAGTACCCACAGCTTATATCAGAGTGCCTTGTTCACGTCTCAGCTACTCTGCTTCTGATACAGTTGCCTACTAATACAGCTGGGAGACAGCAGATGACAACTCAAATGCTTGAGTCTCTGGTCCACTCCAGCTGTTGCAGGTATTTGGGGAGTGAATCAGCAGATGGCAGATATTAAATCAATCTTTTTTTGTTTCACTTAAGCAGATAGTCAAACCCCACACTGAAATTTAACTATTATAACTCTGTTCATTATTTTCATGATGTAATCTCTTATTTGTTATGTTCTTGTTTGCTTTATTTTATAATTTCTTTTTTGGACTCTATGCATATTGCCTGTCAGAATTCTACAGAAGTACAACTCCTAAACAAAAAATGCTGACTTGCAATTTAAGACAATAACTTGCCTACAAAACTGGTACAGTTAAATTCAACAAAAAAGTTAAACTGAGAACTACTTCTGAA
Organism: Oryctolagus cuniculus; assembly: GCF_964237555.1. Taxonomy (NCBI): domain Eukaryota; kingdom Metazoa; phylum Chordata; class Mammalia; order Lagomorpha; family Leporidae; genus Oryctolagus; species Oryctolagus cuniculus. Next base: position 58,383,539 of record NC_091453.1, read on the forward strand.
ACCTCTTTTCTGGGACCAGTGTTTTGTGGTACTGTGGGTTAAGCCATTTCTTGTGATACCAACATCCCATATGAGAGCCAGAGTTCTACCTGTTCCGTTTCTGACCTAGCTCTCTGCTAATGAACCTGGGAACAGTGGAGGATGACCAAGTAATTGGGAACCTGCCACCCAATGTGGGAGATCCAGATGGAGTGCTAAGTTCCTGACTTTGGCCATTGTGACCATTTTGGGAGTGAACCAGTGGGTTGAAAATCTCTCTCTGTCTCTCCCTCTCTCTCTGCACTTCAAATAGATAAAGAAATCTTAAAGAAATCTCTTGGTTGCTCAAATGTGGCTAAAGGGCTTTTGACATTGATGCCTGGTCATCAATAACTTTCTCCCTAATATGAGACCTGATAAGACCAGCAACCAACACAGGTACATCCTGGCTATAAGAATCAAAACAGAGCCTAGCTACAGGATGTTGCTTGGTAAGTGACGTTTTCAGAAATGATCTGGGTTACAAGAGAAGAATACAAAAACTTTCAGAACCAAAATGGAGTCACTTATGTCAACCATAAACAAAAATAGGTAAGATTGAAAAGTTATTTTAAAAGTTCTTTTATGTTAACAGGGGAAATGGGGTGAGGAGTATATGGAAACTGTATACATTACTATTCCATAATTTTTGTTTTGTAAATTTAAAACTATTCTCAAATAAAATTCTTAAAACATAAAAAGGGCCCTTATACTTGACTACTGGTCCCAAGTAAAGACAAATATTGATAAAATTAAGACAAATACTCCAAGTAATAGTAATGGAAACTTAAGGTTTATGGTTATAATGTGATGTATGCAAAAATTATGCAAACAGACTCTAAACTACCATCCAAACAAATGCCTTTAGCTATCTTTCTCTAAAAGAAGGGGGCAAAAGCAAAAGTATTTCACCATGTCAGTGTCTTCCATTTCAAAATCTTCCATCTTCATTCCTATTCAGCAGTAAGTAGACAACAGAAGTTGATGCTCCATCTTCCATTGAAATAGAATGAATGATTGAGAGGAATTTATAGCCTTAGCGCAAATGGCTCCATCATGCTTAACAAAAGCTAACTGCTGACTTTCCAACTAATCAGACTTACAGTTAACAGATAAATAATGTTTACTTGAGCATTCCAGAAACTGCTTTTAAGAAAGCCAGTTGAAATTGCAAAGTAATCTAGCTTTGCTTAGCATGTTCAGAGAATTGGATTTATGATAGCAAGTCAAAGATAGGTAATACTGTGACTTTGTGCAGCTTCTTATCACCTGGCCAGAGGCCAATATAAAGCTTGTCCTGTCCTTTGTCCCCCATGTTTCTGATCCCTCCATTACCTTCTCTTTCAGTTCCTTTCAAATATGTTCTGCTAGCCTCAGAATTTGACATCATCTTTATGACAAGAAGGCCCCTCAGAATTAGATCCGAACTAAAGGAAATCTATGAAATGACAGATATAGAATTCAAAGTAATAATTGTAAGGTCACACAATGAGATGCACAAGATACAAGAAAATACATCAGAAATGAGGAAATCAATGAGTGACATGAATAAAAATATTACTAAAGAGATAGAACTGATTAAGAAGAACCAAACAGAAATTTTGGAAATGAAATATTCAATCAGTGAAATAAAAAATATGATTGAGAGCTTTAACAGCAGAATAGACCAAGTGGAAGAAAGAATTTCTGACCTTGTGGACAAGAATTTTGAAATAACCCAATCAGACAAAAATAAAGACAAAAGAATTTAAAAGAATGAAGGAAGTCTATGTGAAATATGGGATATGATTAAATGTTTAAATATTTCTATTATCAGTATTCCTGAAAGAGAAGAAAAGGAAAAAGTCATTGAGAACCTGCTAAATGAAATAATAGCTGAAAATTTCTGAGGTCTTGAAAGAGACATGAACATCCAGATGCAAAAAGCTTAAATACCCCAAGCAGACTCAACCAAAAAAAGGTCTCCAAGGCATATTGTCATCCAGTTGTCAAAAGTCTAAGACAAGGAAAGAATCCTCAAGACAGTAAAAGTGTCAAGTTATGTATAAAGGAAAACCAATTAGAGTAACATCAGAATTCTCAGTGGAAACCCTACAGGCCAGAAGAGAGTGAGGTGATATATTAAAGTCTTGAAAGAAAAACACTTCCAACCAAGACTATTATAGGCCAGCACCGTGGCTCACTAGGCTAATCCTCTGCCTGTGGTGCCAGCACCCTGGGTTCTAGTCCTGGTTGGGACGCCGGATTCTGTCCCGGTTGCCCCTCTTCCAGTCCAGCTCTCTGCTGTGGCCCGAGAGTGCAGTGGAGGATGGCCCAAGTGCTTGGGCCCTGCACCCCATGGGAAACTAGGAGAAGCACCTGGCTCCTGCCATCAGATCAGCGAGGTGCGCCAGCTGCAGCATGCAGGCCGCGGCGGCCATTGAGGGGTGAACCAACGGAAGGAAGACCTTTCTCTCTGTCTCTCTCTCTCACTGTCCACTCTGCCTGTCAAAGAAAGAAAGAAAGAAAGAAAGACAAAAAGTGAGAGAATTCCCCATTACCAGACTAGCCCTAAAGTAATTCTAAGGGTGTCCTGCATTAGAAGTAAACATGAAGCACATGTCACCACCAAATATTCAAACAGAGCAGGTAGACTCATTATTCGATCAACGAAATGATAGGTCTTAGTTCTTATCTATCAATACTAGTCTTAAATGTAAATGAATTAAATTCACTAACCAAAAGACTTAGGTTGGTTGAAAGGATAAAAAACCACAATCCCACTATATGCTGCCTATAAGAAACTCATTTCATAAAGATACGCACCCACTGAAAGTGAAGTGTTGGAAAATGATATACCAGGCAAATGGAAACCAAAAGTCAGTAGGCATAGATATCCTGACATCAGAAAAAACAGACTTTAAATCAAAAACTGTAAAAAGATATGAAGAAGGACATTATATTTTGATAAAGAGTTCTATTCTGCAAAAAGTTATAACAATCACAAATATATATGCACCCAACACAAGACTACCCAGATATGTACAGCAAATACTATTAGACCAAATGGGAGAGATAGACTCTAAAACAATAATAGTTCTTGACTTCAACACTCTCTTGTCATCAATGGACAGGTCATCTAGACAGAAAATTAATAAAGAGACATCAAAGTTGAAACATGCTATCCAGCAAGTGGATCTAACAAACAATTTCAGGACATTTCACCCAACAGCTATAGAATACACTTTCTACTTGTTAATAAACTGGTGCCTTCTCCCCAAGCCCAGCCTGGCTTACTAGAAGTCAGGTGACCAAATGGCCCAATCACAAGTGTCAGCTCCACCCCCACCCTAACGGGATTTGCCGCTCCCACTCTGCAAAGCTGTATAAGACCTGTTCCCCCATACAGGCTATTGTTCTCTCTGTGCACGGGGAAGCAGCCTGTCGGGTTTCCCCCACCCGACAATAAACCATTTCCCTTACTCCAGTGTTTGTGTGTTTTCTGGTGGCCTTTCCTTTCACTTCTCATCAGCACATGGAACATTCTCTAGGATAGGCCACATATTAGGCTACACATCAAGTCTCAGTATATTTAAAAAGATTTAAACCATATCACGTAACTTCTCAGATCATAAAGAATAAAACCAAAAACGAACAATAGCAAAAATAATAGAACACTCATAAATACTTGAAAATTAAGCAACATGCTACAGAATTATCAATGGTTCATTGCAAAAATTAAAAAGGAAATAAAAACTCTTTTGAAATAAATAAAAAAATAAAACACAACATAGAAAAACTTACGGGGTGGCCAGCGCCGCAGCTCAATAAGCTAATCCTCTGCCTGCGGTGCCAGCACCCTTGGTTCTAGTCCCGGTTGGGGCACCGGATTCTGTCCCGGTTGCTCCTCTTCCAGTCCAGCTCTCAGCTGTGGCCCAGGAGTGTAGTGGAGGATGGCCCAAGTGCTTGGGCCCTGCACCCGCATGGGAGACCAGGAGAAGCACCTGGCTCCTGGCTTCGGATCAGCGCGGTGCGCCGGCCGCAGCGGCCATTGGAGGGTGAACCAACGGTAAAGGAAGACCTTTCTCTCTGTGTCTCTCTCTCTCACTGTCCACACTGCCTGTAAAAAAAAAAAAAAAAAAAAAAAAAAAAAAAAAAAAAAACAACAAAAAAAAAACAAAAAAAAAACTTATGGGGTACAGCAAAAGCAGTATTAAGAAGGAAGTGTACAACATAGTGTGTATATCTGAAAAAGAGAAATGTCCCAAATTAAAAGATCTAATGATGCATCTTTAAGACTTAGAAAAAGAACAAACAAGACCCCAAATCAGCAGAAGGCAAGAAATAATAAGAAATAGAGCAGAAATAAATTAAATTCAAACTAAAAGGAATACAAACTATCAAGAAAACAAAAGGTTGGTTTTTTTGAGAAGATAAAGTAGATAAACTTCTAGCAAGACTAACAAAGAAAAAATTCAAGTCAATAAAATTAGAGATAAAAAAGTAGATATTGGGGGCCAGCACAGTGGCTCACTTGGTTAATCCTCTGCCTGAGGCACTGGCATCCCATATGCGCACCGGGTTCTAGTCCCGGTTGCTCCTCTTCCAGTCCAGCTCTCTGCTGTGGCCCGGGAGTGCAGTGGAGGATGGCCCAAGTGCTTGGGCCTCTGCACCTGCATGGGAGAACAGGAAGAAGCACCTGGATCCTGGCTTCGGATCTGCGCAGCGCTGGCTGTAGCGGCCATTTGGGGAGTGAAGCAACGGAAGGAAGACCTTTATCTCTGTCTCTCTCTCACTGTCTATAACTCTACATGTCAAATAAAAAAAAAAAAGTAGACATTACACTTGACATGACTGAAATACAAAGGATCATAAGAAACTGCTATGAAGAACTATGTGCTAATAAACTGGAAAATGGATAATTTCTGGATTAATATAATCTACCTAGCAAGATTAAATCAAGAAGATATAGACAAGCTAAAAAGACCAATGCCAAGCAATGAGATTGATGCAGTAATCAAAAATCTTCCATCAAGGAAAAGTCTGTGACCTGATGCTTTTACTACTGAATTCTACAAAGCATTTAAAGAAGTAACTCTAATACTCTTCAGACTTCCAAAATATTGAATTGGATGGAATTCTGCCAAACTCTTTGTATGAAGCCAGAATTACTTTGCTATCAAAACCAAACAAAGACATGTTATGAAAAGAAATCTATAGGCCTATATCTTTAATGAACATAGATGCAGAGGTTGGTGCTGTGGTATACTGGGTAAAGCTGCTGCCTGTGGCACCAGCATCCCATATGGACACCAGTTTGAGTCCAGGCTGCTCAACTTCTGATCCAGCTCCCTGCTGGTGCACCTGGGAAAGCAGCACAGTATGGCCCAAGTGCTTGGGACCCTGCACCACATGGGAAACCTGGAAGAAGTGCCCGGCTCCCACTTCAGACTTGACCAGCCCTGACTGTTGCAGCCATCTGGGAAGTGAACCTGTGGATGACAGATCTCTCTCTCTACCTCTCCCCGCCCTCCATAATCTTCCTTTCAAATAAATGAATAAATCTTTAAAAATGAACATAGATGCAAAGATTCTCAACAAAATACTCGCAGATCAAATCTAGGACCACATCAAAAGCATTATACATCAAGATGAAGTGTGATTTATCCCAGAAATGCAAGGGTGGCTCAATATTTGCAAACCAATAAACATCGTAAATCTCAACAATAGAATGCAAAAACTCCATATGATCATCTCAATAGATGCAGAGAAAACATTTGATAAGATTCATACCCCTCCATGTTAAAAACCCTCCACAAATTAGGTATAGAATGAATATTCCTCAAAATTATAAAGGCTATATACTGAATGGGAGAAACCTGAAAGCATTTCCCCTCAAATCTAGAACAAGAAAAAGTTGCCTATTTTCACCACTCCTATTCAATGTAGTAATGGAAGTTTTAGCAAGAGCAATTAGGGAAGAGAAAAAACTAAAGTGCATCAGATTGGAAAAGAGGACGCCAAAGTATCCATGTTTGCAGATGGCATGATTTTGTACATGGAAAAACCTGAACACTCCACGAAAAATCTACTAGAATTGATCAACAAATTCAGTAAAATTCCAGGTTACAAAATAGACATAAGGATACATTCACAGAAAAAGAAATCAAGAAAGCCCATTTACAGTATCCACAAATATCAAATATTTAAGAATAAATTTAAACAATGAAGTGAAAGATCTCTATAATAAAATTATCAAATATTGGTGAAAGGAATCATGAAGGGCACAAAAAAATGGAAAGATAATCCTTGCTCATGGGTCAGAAGGATCAATATCATTAAAATGTCTATACTATCTAAAGCAATCAATAGATTTCAATGCAGTCCCTCTCAATATCAATGACATTCTTTATAGAACTAAAAAATAATCCTAAAATTCATATGGAATCACATAAAACCCAGAATTTCCAAAGTGATCCTGAGCAATCAAAATCAACATGAAGGTATCAGAATACCTGAGTTCAAAGCACACTACAGAGCTATAGTAATTAAAATTGCTTGGTACTGGCATAAGCACCAATACATAGATTGATGGAATAGTTTAGAGAGTCCAGAAATGAATCCACATACATGTAGCTAACTGATTTTTGCCAAAAGTGCCCAAATCATACAGTGGAGTAAAAGTTTTTGGCTTCTTAAATAAACCTTATTTCTTTGCTTCAACTCTTGTCCCTTGAGTATTGGCTTTCAAACTGCAAGAAGCCGTGACCATGTTTTTGGTAACAGAAGTATTCATGTACACTTTTTAGTAAAATACAGTATTATTTTCCCAGGACTATTAGAGGAGGTAGGGATGGAAATAAGCTGCAAGGGAGACAGGGAACTTTTTGGATTTGAATATTCTGTAGGTGATTTTAAATGTAACCTACATGGGTATATATATTCTTCAAAACCCAATGAACGGTGCAATTTTAGTCATATATAAGTTATACAGTAATAAGGTTTATTTTGAAAAGAAAAAATAAATGTTTTTAAACATGTTCATATACCATATGGAAGAATCAATGTTTTAAATTAGTAGACTCCAGATATCCCTTAGCAAATTTCAACTATACAATGCATAATCATTAATCATAGTTGCCATACTATTCATTAGATCACTAGGATTTAATCATCTTCTAACTGAAACTCAATATTTGCTAAGGTAATAGATCTTAAGTGTTTTTACCACCCATATAAAAATAGTAATAAGCTTGATTGTAAAAAATTAAATGAGATAAATAAAACATATTGTACATATATTTACATATAGTACCTAAATAAAAATTTTAAAAATAGCCTCTAACACAATTGACAATTGAGTAAGTATCTTAAGTCACTCTTGGTACAGTGATGACAAAATTAGTCATCTAAACCATGACATTACATTTTTTAAGTTAATGTATTTATGAGATAGAGAGCGAGCGAGTGAGAGAGAGATAGAGAGAGAGAAGGAATCTTCTATCTGCTAGTTTACTCCCAAAATGCTCACATCAGGACTGGACCAAGATGAAACTGGGAGCCAAGAATTTAATCTGAGTCTTCCATGTGGGTGGCAAGGACCCAACTACTTGAGCCATCTTCTGCTGCTTCCCAGGATGTATATATTCAGGAAGCTGAAATTGGGAGCAAAGCCAGGACTCAGAATCTGGAATTCTAACACAGGAAGTGGGCATCCCAAGTGCTATCTCAACTGCTTTGCCAGATGCTGGCACTAAAATTATTTTCAAAAATATATTTTAGAAGAAGAGAGACAGAAACAGGTAGATGGAGATAGATAACTCTCATCTTTTGTTTCACTCCCTAAATGCACACAATGGCAAGCTGAGGTTGAGCGAGGACTGAAACCGGTATCCAAGAATACCATCCTGTTCTCCCAGGTGGGTGGCACAAACTATTTCATTTGAGCTATCACTACTACCTCCCAGAGTCTGCATTAAAAGGAAACTGGAGTCAGAAGCTGAAGCTAGATTTCAAACTCAGGTACTCCAATATGGGATATGGTTGTCTTAACTACTAAGCTATATGACCACTTTTATGACCATTTCGAGAGTGAAAGGGAGAAACCTCCAGGACATCCTGTATAAACTGGAACTTCCATACACAAATGGGAATATTTGGTCACTGTAAATATGGATGAGTCATACTGTGACTAGGTCCCAGCAGCAAGGTTTCATACACTCCTTACAAGTTGTCTCTTTCCTCTTTCCACCTACTTTTGTTCCTTTACCCTAATTACCTTCTATTCTACTGATTATGCTCTCTTCATAGACCGTCTACAGACAACATATTCTGATACTTCCTACTGAAATGTGAAAATAAAATTGTGCCTTTAGTAATTACAAACAGAGCTTCTTACTAATACTCAAATTGATATACATTTTTATTTGTGAAATTACTGAGATTAGTATTACTGTAAATGAGACAACATATTGACTACAAGTCTAAAACTATGATGCTTAAATATGATAATTTTAAAATTTTATATCAGCATTTATTTTCATTTTCTCTCAGAAATGTATAGTTACCCATGTTGATGAGTTATTTTATTTTTTATAAAGCTAATCTAGAAGATCATGCACATCCTTGCCTTTATAAATTAGCAAGTTCATACTCAACAAAGAACATAATTTTCATATTGTCTTCACCATTCTTGTTATTCATGTAAAAATGATCTTCTGTGTTCATTACCCTTTTCTACCTCATTCTTGAACTTATTTGAGCAAAGGTTGGAAAACCACCTGCCAAGGATACTTGCAGTGGACCCTACTTTTCAAAACAAGTTGGTAAATGGCCTCTAATGTTCCTTGTAACTTTCAATTGTCTTTCAGTGAAGAGAATGAGAGACAATTAAAAAGTAGGGATGAGAATGATTAATAAGCACTTAAAATACTGTATCTGCATTTGCATATAACCTGAATACAAATGAAATCTAATGCATATTTTAAATTTTGTCATATCCATGTGAACTTATTTACAATAGTATCTTAAATATCTTTAAATTTATTTTTATTTATTTTTCAAAGGATTATTTATTTGTTTGAAAGGCAAAGTTACAGAGAGAGAGAAAAACAGACAGAGAGATCTTCCACCCACTGTTTCACTCCCCAGTGGCTACAACAGCCAGGACTGGGCCAGGAGCCAGGAGCTTCTTTTGAGTCTCCTATGTGGGTGCAGGGGTCTGAGGACCTGACCATCATCTGCTGTTTTCCCAGGCACATTTAACAGGGAGCTGAATCAGAAGTGGAGTAATCGGGACTTGAACAGGTTCCCATATGGGATGCTGGCTCTGCATGAGGGGTTTTAACCTGCTGAGCCACAATGACGGTGCTTAAATTAATTTTTACTTATTGGAGAAGCAGAGAGATATATGTGGGGGGAGAGAGAGAGAGAGGAAAGGGGAGAGGAGTTTTTGATCTTCTTTTATTATCTTTAAATGCCTGTAATAACCAGAGCTGGGCGGGTCAAAGCCAGGAACCTGGAATTAAACCAGGTCTCCCACCTACATGGCAAAGACCCTGGTACTAGAGCTAAGTACAGTAGCCAACTGTTGCCTTCTGTTGCCTCCCTGGGTACTTATTAGCAGAAAGTTGGAATTGGAAGTGGAGGCAGAACTGGAAACCAGGCACTCCAATATGTAACACAGGCACCCCAAGTGGAATTTCAACCACTGTGCCAAAGCTTGCTCCCATAAAATACTAAATAAAAAGTCATACAACATTTTTGGGATTTTCTACTTTTGGAGATTCTACGTCTGTCATAGTAAAGCCCTTTATTTGATAAAAGATCGCTATTTCTGCTTTTTATGGACTATATGTGATTTATCAATAAGATTTCTTTTTAATGTGATTTATGTCATTATTAATCGTTCAGTAAAAATTTGGAACATGTTTACTATCTAATTTAGGGACAATTAAGATACTGAACTTTGAAATATATAATTACCACTTGAAGTAATGCTTGAATATTTAATACTACTTTTAATTATCTTATTTTGCATTAATACATAAGGATAATAAAATAAAAATGATTTTTCCTTCTATTTTTCTCCACTTGGAAGCATCATGGGTTTTCCTTAATTATAATGAATTTTGTTCATAGCTACCTTTATAGGGAGAATAGAAAATGGAGTCAGAGCTTAAGCAGCAAGTATTCCTTACTTGGAGACTAAACACTTTTAAAGTCTGAAGTCTAGAATTCATGATAGAATTGCTTTGGATAAACTCTCACATGCTTGTTCTTAGATTTCTTTGTGTGTAGAAGAGCTTGATCTGGCTAATTTTCTACACATGAGAAGCCTTTGCTGACAGGGGAAAATTTAGGACTTCTTTCCATTGAACTCCCCACTACATTTTAAGTGACTGAGTGATACAGTGCATGAGTGTGGCAATGTCAAAGACTTATGAAAGTAGCGATGTTTGGCTATGGATAAAAATGTCATAACAGAGGGGTGGGTGGTGTGGCACAGTACTTAAAGCTATTGCTTGGGATGTTCACATCCCATATCCGAGTGCCAGATTGAGTTCCAGCTACTCTTGTTCCTATCTAACTTATTGCTCATCCACCTGGGTAGGTAGTGAGTGATGGACCAAGTAGTTCGGTTCCTTCCACCCATATAGGAGACTCAGATGGAGCACCTGGCTCCAGCTTCAGCCTGGCCCAGCCTTGGGGAGTCAACCAGAGGATGGAAGGTCTCTGTTTCTTCCTGTCAGTATTTTAAATAAATAGATAAATAAACCTTTTAAAATGCTATTAGAGGAGCCAGCGCTGTGGTGTATTGGGTTAAGAGGCCACCTGCAATGCCAGCATCCCATAAGGGCACTGGTTTGAGTCCCAGCTGCTCCACTTCCAATCCATCTCCCTGCTAACGTGCCTAGGAAAGCAGCAGCACATGGCCCAAGTGCTTGGGGCCCTGCAACCCATGTGGGAGACCCGGAAGAAGCTTCTGGCTCCTGACTTCAGCCCAGCCCAGTCCCGGCCATTGAGGTCATTTGGGGAGTAAACCAGCAGATGGAAGAGCTCTCTTTCTCTTGTTTCTCTCTCTCTCTCTCTCTCTCTCTCTTTCTCTCTCTCTCTCTCCCTCTTTTCTTGAATTTCTATGTCTCTCTGCCTTTCAAATAAACAAATGAATCTTCAAAAATACCATTATAGACTCATTTTTGTTTCAGAGATAGGAGATATATAACCTTTTCTATGAAACTGACTTCTTTCTTGTAATCCATATTTAATGATTTTGGATAAACTGTCCTTTTGGCCCCATATTTGGGTTTTTATTATTTTTCGGTCATTTCCTGCTGCTTTTAACCATTACTTCATAAGCGACTGATGAATAAATTAAGTTATATTTACTTTTATTTTAGAGACGTTTAACAACTTCACAAATTTCAATAAAACTAAAATGAAAAGTTGCATTATGTGTAACACTGTTCAAACTAGGACTTTGTTCATTAAATAATCATTTATTGAGTAATCTGAGAGAACACTGAATTAACTTCCTTTCTGAATTATGACTTCACTTTTTTAATTCAATTTTTAAAACTCCCAAATCACAAATTTATGCGATGATTTTAGAGCATATCTTGCCACATTATAGTCTTTTTCATAAAATTTAGATGACCCCACCCTAATAATGGAATAATATTGAAAATATGCTGGTTATAGGAGTAGCTGAAATATCATCAGTGTAAGTCATGATTACCCACATCATCTCTACAGGAAAAAAAAATTAACGGTTGGTATTTTTTTAAGACTTCTATGGCATTTCCTTTCAAATTGTTTTCTCAGAATGTAGCATTCTTACAAAGGAGCTGGCGAGGCGAGTGCTGTGGTGCAGTGGGTAAAGCAGTTGTCTGCAGTGCTGGCATCCCATGTTGGCACCAGTTCAAGTCCCAGCTCCTCCACTTCCTATCCAGCTCTCTGCTGTGGCCTGGGAAAGCAGAAGAAGATGGCCCAAATCTTTGGGCCCCTACACTCAGATGGGAGACTTGGAGGAAGCTCCTGCTTCTGGCTTCAGCCTGCCCCAGTCCTGGCTGTTGACGCCATCTGAGGAGTGAACCAGCAGGTGGAAGTTTCTCTCTCTCTCTCTCTCTCTCTTTGTGTGTGTTTCTCTGTAACTTTTTCAAAGTACATAAAAAAAAGAAAAAAGAAAGAGCTTGGGATCAAGTTGCATGCATCTGCAGTCTCCTGCAGATGACAGGAGGGGAAAAAGTACTTCTCCATTAATCCAAGAGTAAGGAAAACAGCTGATTTTGTCTAATAACGTATGCTTTCTTTCAAAGCTATGACTATTAAAAACACTGCTCATGAAAAAGAAATTATAATAAGTTGGCATTTTTCACAATGTTTGTTATGCACACAATTATGCCCTCTCCTACCAGAACTAAATAGTGTTTTCCACAGTTTCAGTGAACAACACTGTTCAATATACAATAATTTACTTTTTTCCTAAAGCAGCAAAATGTCAGGAAACTCTCTATGTACCCATTAGTATGGGCACATAAATGTATTTGCTTAAGTTTTCCCTTTAACTAATTTTCAAATAGACTGAAAATTCAGGAGGCAAATGAAAAGAAATTACAGAACAATTTAAATCATTGAATTAGTAGGAAAAGTAATGCTAGTAGTATTAGCTATATAAGCAGCCAACAATTCGTGATAATGAATTTGCTTGAAGAAAATTGAGTTAATATATTCATTGTTATCTATCTAAAACATCTTTCTAGGATGAAGTAGCCCAGCGATTGTTTCTCCTTTCTTTTTCCATTGAAAAATGCACTTAAGAGTGTCAAGAACTTTGAATGGCCTGAGATCTTACAATACTGACACGCTAATGAGTTAGCCTGTCAGTTTCATGGATGGTGGCAGAAGAAATGAGACTTAGAGGTCAAAAGAAGAAGTTTATTTCTCATGGGTATAGCAATAGGCAGGGTGCCAGCACTTGTGCTACTTCTCTAAGCCTCAGTTCCCACAGGGTGATGTTCAGAGGCCCAGGTGATGCCTGTACATGAAATGGGTTGCATTACAGAAAAGGAAACCTGAGCTTAGAAAACTTGAATTTTTTTTACAGTAGGAAAGCCTGTCTGACCCTTGCCCTGGAGGGAGACGTTATCTTTATTATACTGGACAGTAAACAAAACTGTTCTGTGCTCTGTGGGAGAAATTATCTCTATCTTCCAAAGCAGTTCATGATGCAAACATTCTTGAAAAGATAATCTGGGAGAAAGGCAAATCCTCTCCTCACAAGACATGCAGAAAATGTGAGAGACCCACAGAGAATTGTTTCGTATCAGTGTACATCTTTTAGCCAACACAAAAGAGAATAGGAAAATGCTACTTGAAAGAAATCATTAGATACTTGAGTCTAAAAGGATATTTTGACATTTTGCAATTAGAGACTATTTTCTTTTGATGTTATCATTTGAAGAAGCTTTGTCAAAATAGTCTAAAGTTTCACTTTTGTAACTAGGAAATTTCCCACTGGCCCACAATCCTCAGACACGCTCAAAAGAAAATAGGTGAGGAGGGACATGAAAGAAGGCTTGTTCTGTCAAAAAGGGAACCTGTCCAGTAAGAGAGAGTTGTTCATTAGCTCTATATTCATTCTTCTGGATGCACTGCCACTGAGGCCTGAGAAATAATAGCAACATCTACTGATAGTCTCCGAGGCTAGCCTATGTTTGTTGAGAGCCTAAAATGTACAAACAGTATGGACAGCTCTTAAGAATGACTTTCACAATACGGCATTTTAGAGTATGTTGAAACAAATTATGAATACTAGAACCATCTCCCAAAGTTCTATTACAAGATTGTTTTGTCTCTAGGTCAGCGTGATTGAAAATATGAGTGGCCAGTACCCTGCTTAGTGTAGACATGACTGACAAACAGTAAATGTCATTTGATGTGTTTAAAGGCAAAAGGGTGTGTGAACAATGTAGTGTTGTGTACCTATTGATACTTAAGGTATTTTGCAAGGATAGTTTCATCACAGCAAAATGGCATTCTGTATAGTTGGCTCATATTGTTATTTATTTTTTATAGTATTAAGTAACAACTTCATTGTCTCCACATTTATTATCTCTCTGTATTGTGAAGTCTGTTGCCACAGTGAAGGATTTGAAAAATTCTATTGACTGTTTACAAGTGATATTTAACATAATAGCATGTTAATATCTTAGAAATGAAACATTTGAATAATGATTTTTTTACTTTGAACTTGATTAGAAATGAATTGGTAAGGTAAAATTCTTAAAGCATATGTCTTCTTGCTCAATGTCATGGGCTACTCCCTTATCTGTTAGTGTGACATAACATGCTTTCCTACTCAGAGAGTATATATTGTTAAAAGCTGTCAATTATAGGTAATAATGAAATATTATACAGCTTATCATATACTTTTTATAGTATATGACTTTGGTTATTTTGTGATCTAGATATTTTAACAATTGCCAACTTATAAAGAAGAATAAAGGCCCAGTGTTGTGACTCACTTGGTCAATCCTCCACCTGTGGCGCTGGCATCACATATGGGCGCAGGGTTCTAGTACCAGTTGCTCCTCTTCCAGTACAGCTCTCTGCTGTGGCCCGGGAGGGTAGTAGAAGATGGCCCAAGTGCTTGGGCCTCTGCACTGCATGGGAGACCAGGAAGAAGCACCTGGCTCCTGGCTTTGGATCGGCGCAGTGCCGGTCGTAGCGGCCATTTGGGGAGTGAACCAACGGAAGGAAGACCTTTCTCTCTCTCTCTCTCTCTCTCATTGTCTGTAACTCTACCAGTCAAATAAATTAAAACTCTATATGTCAAATAGCAAAAGAAAAAGTTTTATAATAAAGTAAAAAAATTTTTTATAGAAATATAGAAAAAAATATATTGATTTTAACTCACAGATAGAAACTTCCTGGAAATGGTGATATTTTAGCTGAATCTTGAAGGTTGAATATTGTTTCTGTGGCACCAAATACTGGGCATGATCTTCTGGTTAAAGAGATCATTGTAGCCAGAACATAGGGTACATAGATATGGTAGAAAATGAAACTGGAAAGATTAGGGGGTCCAGGATAACTGAATGCTTTGCTAACAGGTGAACACATAATCCCTTGTATAGTGAAGACACTCAAAATATTTCTTTTTCTAAGATTTATTTATTTATTTGAAAGTCAGAACTACAGAGAAAAGGGAGGGAGGGAGGGGGGAGAGAGAAAGAGAGGAGAGAGAGAGAAAGACAGAGAATCAGGCTTCCATCTGCTCTTTCACTCCACAAATGGCCACAATAGCTAGGGCTGAGCCAGGCCTAAGCCAGGATCCAGGAGCTTCTTCCAGGACTCCCATGTGGGTGCTGGGGCCCAAAGAGTTGGGCCATCCTCTGTTGCATTTCCCAGGCATTAGCAGGGAGCTGAATAGGAAGTAGAGCAGTCAGGACAAAAATCAGTGCCCATATGGATTGCCAGTGTCACAAGCAGCGACTTTACCTGCTATACCACAACACCAATCCCTCAAAAATTTTAACTGAGTGGTGGTATGCACAATCTTACCTGTTGAGAATAACTCTAACAAAAAATGGTAAAAGGAGAAACAATTGGGAGCTTTGGTAACTTTAATGTGAGCATGAATAGGAAGTTACCTCCTCCTTTGATGGCCCATTCTTTCTACTGGGATCTCACTCGCAGAGATCTTTCATTTAGTTTTTATTTTTTTTGCCAGGGTGTCTTGGCTTTCCATGCCTAAAATACTTTTGTGGGCTCCTCAGCCAGATCTGAGTGCCTTAAGGGCTGATTCTGAGGCCAGAGTGCTGTTTAGGACATCTGCCATTCTATGAGTCTGCTCTGTAACCCACTTCCCATGTTGGATCATTCTCTCCCTTTTTTATTCTATCAGTTAGTATTTGCAGACACTAGTCTTGTTTGTGTGATGCCTTTGACTCTTAGACCTATCAGCGTGATCAATTGTGAATTGAAATTGATCACTTGGACTAGTGAGATGGCATTGATACATGCAGTCTTGAAGGGATTGTATTGGAATCCCCTGGCACATTTCTAACTCCACCATTTGAGGCAAGTCCGATTGAGCATGTTCCAAATTGTACATCTCCTCCCTCTCTTATTACCACTATTATATTTAACAGGGATCACTTTTCAGTTAAATTTCAACACCTAAGAATAAATGTGTGTTAATTACAGAGTTCAACCAATATTATTAACTAGAACAAAAAAATACTGAAAGGGATAAAGTATTAAATTGTACATCAACAGTCAGCACAAGGGCTGATCAAGTCACTGTAATACTCTGGTTTCTCTTCAGATCGTATAAATCTTTTGCCTTTTACTAAGATCTATTTTCAATTAGCTTAATATACATATGATTAACTCTGTTAAGTAAAGAGTTCAACTAATAGTATGGAAAAAAAAAATCCTCAACAGTCAGTACAAGGGCTGTTCAAAGTCACTGAATCTCAAAGTGTCAATTTTACTTCTACAGATTGCCTTTTAGGTACTCTATTAGTTATCACAGGTCAGGTAGAACATATGGTATTTATCCCTTTGGGATAGCCCTATTTCACTTATTATGCTTTCCAGTTCCATCCATTTTGTTGCAGATGCCAGGATTAAAAAGGACTGATTGCTCTAACATGGGTAGCAGTCCATACAGCAGATTCACAGAATGAAAATTCTGCTTTAAGCAACACTCTAACCTCAGGATCAGCCCTTAAGGAATTCTTGTCTGGCTAAAAAACCCATGAGAGCATATCAGACATGGAAAGACACTGTGGCAAACTTTCCTACATAATGGACCTCTGCGGGTGAAACCCCAGTGGAAAGCAAGAAGACATATGCTTTAAGAATTTTACCTTAGGCCTGCACTGCTGCTCAATAAGCTAATCCTCCACCTGCAGCGTCTGCACACTGGGTTCTAGTCCCGGTTGGGACACCAAATTCTGTCCCGGTTGCTCCTTTTCCAGTCCAGCTCTCTGCTGTGGCCCGGGAGTGCAGTGGAGGATGGCCCAAGTGCTTGGGCCCTGCACCCGCATGGGAGACCAGGAGGAAGCACCTGGCTCCTGGCCTCAGATCAGTGCAGTGCGCCGGCTGTAGTGGCCATTTGGGGGATGAACCAATGCAAAAGGAAGACCTTTCTCTCTGCCTCTCTCTCACTGTCTAACTCTGCCTGTGGGAAAAAAAAAAAAGAATTTTACCTTATAAATTAGCTTCTAATCAAGTTCATAGTAAAGCTGCCACTAAAGAAAGATGTACTTTTCTCTGAAGTGAGGAAATTCCACTTTGCTTATGGCCTTCTCCAAATACAGAAGGAGTTTATGTATTCAAAAGGCTTCCATAGCCTGCCGAGGCATCTCAAATATAGAGCCCAGGTGATCATTGATGTCATACATAAGAGTGTAAGTTATTGAATTAACAAGAGTCTCTGTGCACTAACTTCCCATGCAGGACCTCTGTCCCCAAAGAGTTGTATTATGAGAGCTAATACTAAAACATATTCTCAAAGATTTACTTTGTTTTAGTGTATTAAGTAGAGGATATTCGTATCTCTCATAAGTTTGTGTTATGTCTAAGTGCTCACAAAAGATGTATCATTCTTGGGTTCTTCTTTAAAGTTAAGTTTTTCAAAAAAAGAATGTTTATAAAAAAAGAAGTGAAATTAACTTCGACATGCAATGACTTTGAACTTGAATGTCTTGACTCTTGAGGAACAGTTTTTTTCTTTCATACAATGTGTTGAACTCTTTCCTTAGTATAGATTTAATCTTCTGTGTATAAAGTTAATTGAAAATAGATCTTAGTAAAAAATAAATGTGGGATAGGAGAGGGAGGAGGGGGGAGGGGTGAGAGTGTGGGTGGGAGGGCAGGTACAGTAGGAAGAATCACTGTGTTCCTAAAGTTATATTTATAAAAAGTATGAAGTTTGTATTCCTTAAATAAAAGGTTTCTTTAAAAAAATAAATTGTCAAAGAATGATTATCAGGTCTCAAAACTGTTTGAACATGGAATGAAAGAAATGAAGGAGTTAAAAATGAGAGGTTTCTAATGGAACGGATTTTGAAGGTGATAAGCCAATTAATAAGGATCAGGAACACAAGAAGAATAACAGGTTTGGTGACTCAGATAAGTTTAGTATTAGAAATGTCAGCATTAGGATCCTGGTGGGATATTCGCAAGGAGATACATGCCAAGCCATATGTCGAAAATAAGTCTGGAGTGTGAATAAGGCACCAGGGCCAGAACTATGGATGTGGTAGTCATCAGCCTGTGTGTGGTAATTCAAATCATCTGGGGAAAGTGTGTAGCACAAAAATAAAGAAAGCATTAAGGAACGCCTACAGTTAAAGCATGCAGAGGGGCAAATTTTAAAGTGACTGAGGGGAAGGTTGGACAGGTAGAAGCCAAATCAGGAGAGTGCAATGTCATTTTTTAGAGATTTTTTTATATTTATATAAATATATAATATGTATTTATATATATATTATGTCAATAATACATGATATATTTATATATTTTATTTATTTGAAAGATAGAGTTACAGAGAGAGGTAGAAGCAGAGAGAGAACAGTCATTCACGTACTGGTTCACTCTGCAAATGACCACAATGGTCGATGCTCATCAGTTCCAAAACCAGGAGCCTGGAGCTTCTTCTGGGCCTCCCACGTGGATACAGGGGTTCAAGAACTTGGGCCATCTTCTGCTGCTTTCCCAGGCGCATTAGCAGGGAGTTGGATCAGAAGTGGAGCAGCCGGGACTCAAAGTGGTGCCTATATGGGATGCCAGCACTGCACTTAAGGTTTTAACCTGCTGCACCACAGTGCTGGCCCCCCTGCAATGTTATTTTGAAAGGCAAGGAAGAGCCGGCGCCGTGGCTCAATAGGCTAATCCTCCACCTTGCGGCGCCGGCACACCGGGTTCTAGTCCCGGTTGGGGCGCCGGATTCTATCCCGGTTGCCCCTCTTCCAGGCCAGCTCTCTGCTATGGCCAGGGAGTGCAGTGGAGGATGGCCCAGGTGCTTGGGCCCTGCACCCCATGGGAGACCAGGAAAAGCACCTGGCTCCTGGCTCCTGCCAGGATCAGCGCGGTGCGCCGGCTGCAGCGGCGGCCATTGGAGGGTGAACCAGCGGCAAAGGAAGACCTTTCTCTCTCTGTCTCTCTCTCTCACTGTCCACTCTGCCTGTCAAAAAAAAAAAAAAAAAAAAAAAAAAAAAAAAAAAAAAGAAAGGCAAGGAAGAGAGTTTTAAAAATGGGACACCATTTACAATGGTGTTGCTAAACAGTAATAAATGCCCAGTGAAGACTGAGAAGACATATTAGAATTTGAGTTAGGAGATGACCAATTACCTGCAAAACGAAAAAAAAAAAAAAACTTTCATTTCAAACAGAAATGATATAATTAGGAGTGAAGAAACTGATTGTAAAAGAATGAAGACAGCAATTGCAGACTGCACTTTTTAAAGTTTATTCATTTATTTTTATGTATTTGAAAGGCATAATGATAGAGAGAGCAATCATCCATCTGCTGGTTCACACCCCAAATGGCCACAACAGCTGGGGCTGGGCAAGGCTAAACCCTGGACCCTGGATCTCAAGCCAGGTCTCTATGTGGGTGGCAGGGACCTAAGCATTTGAACCATCACTTGCCAACTCAGGATGCACATTGGAAGGAAGATGGACTCGGAGGTGGTGGCAAGATTCAATTCCAGGCACTCCAGTATAGGATGTGAACATGCAAAGCTATGGTTTAACCTGTTGCACCATAATACCTACCCCTTGCAGGCTGCACTTTTTAAGTGTAAAGGAGACGGACTTTCTAACAAGGTAGTGTAGATAGAAAATAGGACTCGGGGCCAGCGCTGTGGCATGGTGGCTAAAGCTGCTGTCTTTAACATCATGATCCAATATGGGCATTGATCTAAGTCCCAGATGCTCCAATTCCAAGCCAGCTCTCTGCTAATGTGCCTGGGAAAGCAGTTGAATAAGGCCCAAGTGCTTGGGCCCCTGACACCCATGTGAGACACACAGAAGAATCTCAGGGCTCCTGGCTTCAACTTCGTCCAGACCCTGCCCTTGCAGCCATTTGGGGAATGAATCAGGAGATGAAAGATTCTCTCTCTCTCTCTCTCTGAATCTTCCTTTCAAATAAATAAATACATAAATATTTTTAAAAAGAAAAACACGATTTAGTTGACTATGTTTATAATGCTTTTAATTAGAGGCTAAGGACCAGTTTGAAATATCACAAGCAGATACAGATTGAAATATTACCCCAAATGAAAGGGCAATGATTCTGTCACATGCTTAATAATTTAACAGAAAACTGGTACTATTTTCCAAAGAATCATGTCAGAGAACATGAATTAATTATAGGAAATGATTCATGAATAGTTGTCTTATTAGAGCACATGAATCAGAAACATTTAGATACAAGATTCTAATCCTTAACTTTTTATACTGTCTTTATCTCTCATTGGAGAATATTTCACAAATATCTAATTCTAGTCAATGAGACAGCAAGTCTCTTGGATGTCTCTGGATCAATGAAAGATGGAAACTTGCAATCTTCATTTTTCTAAGATAATAATTTCAAATCACCTTAAAACATATTGTTCAGAAGTCTCAACTTCTGAGGAGGAAATAGCAGTACTCATAGGCTGTGTGATACTACCTTGTTATGGGAGTACTCAGATCCTTGCCATTTGGGCCATTTTGTAAGGATAGAATTATTTTCAATGGGCCATTTTGTTGTTAACATCTACTTCCCACTTGGTTTCTTAGTAAAATTTACTAATGGTAGTATGATAGATACAACATATTTATCAAGTAAATGCAAAGAGAATCAGTATATTAATGAAAATATATTTAAAAAGTGTCACATTAAAGCAGGGATCACTTGAATTTTAGAAATAGAATAAGAACATTGAGGTTTAAATTTGAAAACAGCATTGATTTTGGAGTTCCAAGTAAAAAGTTCCCATTATACACATGATAACAAAATCTGTAGATTCTCCTGCATTTCTCTTAGTGTCACTGTGTATTCATCACCTTCATTATGTATTTCCTGTCCTAGTCAATTACACACTGCCTGTTTAGTATCTGTATATCGAGGAATCATCCCTGATGGCTGTGTTTCATGACATCAATTCACTTAGATCTGTTAATTATCTTTATTTAACATGAAATCAGTACAGACCACCATAGATAATCACCTGTAATTCCACCTCAGTTTACTAATTGACCTTCCTGACTCTGATCCCATACTCCTTTGTTGTTTCTTTATATGACTTATTAAGCTCTTCCCCGCCCTCATTCCACAATGTTTATTTTCCACTTGGACATAAAAAAAGAGGGGGTAACAAGGACAACAGAGAGAAAGAAGGTGGGTGACTTTTGCATAGGCAGAAGCCCAGTGGGAAAGATTGCTGGCTGGCTTGTCAGAAAACCTGAGTAGTTGGACAGAGGGGTGAAGGAGCTCTCCAAAGCAACACACATTTCTATGCAGCTTAAGGTTATAGCCGTACAGAACCAGTTCCAGGACTCAGCAGCCAGCCAGCGGCTCTGATGAAATCTATCCAACCCCAGGCCTAAAATCACCATAGTTTGGAAGCCTGTTGGATTGTGGCTATCTTTTAACAATCTTGGAGCTATACAGGTGATGGCCCCTATAAAGCTTCTATATAGCTACATAGATGGCGGATTCTTTCTGCTCAGAATTTCTACAGTATCCTTGGTGCCTCCTTAGCAGCCACTTGCTGACCTGTTCTCAGGGACAAACATCCTTCACCAGGAGGGCACTATGCTCCCTCAGCTGCCATTCTCCTTCCTGTGCTTTGCTCTGGCTTTGACACCTCAACAGCTCAGCCTTGCTGTTCAGGTGACGCGTAGGACAGTACCTCTGTGGTTCACACAGCTCCGTGTATTCTGGAAAGAGGTCTCTGTAGCCCCCTTTGAGGATATACAGCTCTGGGTAGTAAGATGCAGGATACTGCTTCAGAGCCCTATCCTCTTCTCTCACAGGGTGGCGCATCCGGGGGCCACTCTTGGAGAAGAATTCACAATGGAACATTATGTGTATTCTTTTCTGGACATCCAAATGGACATGGACTTCATCAGAAAAAAGTTACACAGCTCTGGCTAACTACACAAGTTTAAGGTTCCCTGGATGTGTTCTCCAGGTACTCAGATGGATAGAAACAATCGTTGATATAAAGCTTCTCAATCAGATCCTGGAACTTCCCCAACAGTAAGGCAGCCACTGTTTCTGGGTTGATGTACTTCAGATCTTGGTGATTCCCTGACATGGTTTATTTTTTTTAAAGATTTATTTATTTATTTGAAAGTCAGAGTTACACAGAGAGAGGAGAGGCAGAGAGAGAGAGAGAGAGAGAGAAAGAGAAGTCCTCCATCTGATGGCTCACTCCCCAGATGGCCGCAACAGCCAGAGCTGCGCCTATCCGAAGCCAGGAGCCAGGAGCCCCCCTCCCTGGTCTCCCACATGGGTGCAGGGGCCCAAGGACCTGGGCCATCTTCTACTGCCATCCTGGGCCACAGCAGAAAGCCAGAAGGGAAGTGGAGCAGCGGGGTCTCAAACCGGCGCCCATGTGGGATGCCGGAGCTTCAAGCAAGGGCTTTAACCCACTGTGCCACAGTGCCAGCCCTGACATGGTTGATTTGTAAAGTTCTTGCATATCTGCCCACTTTTTACCTCAATAGTTACATCTTTTGACCACTCCCTTTTCCCCATTCCTCATCTTCCAATTTATATCTACCTCCATTCTGGAACTGATTTGGAACCTCTATACTCCTATCTACACATTTATAGAATAGTTTGTCTAGAAAACCTCTAATCCATTATGCATTAATGTAGCTAAGATCTTCCCAATCTGAGTATTATTTTCTCTATGAAGTGTTACATGGCCCCCTCTCCATAATAATTTGGTTTTGTGGTCCTTTGATGTTCACTCTCTAAATTTGTTATAGAATTCAACACAATAATGTTATCATTTATTTATTTGTCCTCCCTGATGGCTAGTGATCCTGCACATTTTTTCACATGTCTGTAGGCCATTTGTATTTCTTTTGAGAAATGTCTGTTTAAGTCCTTTGCCCAATTCTTGACTGTTGTTTTCTTTGCTGTTGTTGAGTTTTTTTTTTATCACTTTATATATTCTGGTTATTAATCCTTTATCAGTCGCATGGGTTGCAAATAATTTCTCCCTTTCTGTTGGTTGCCTCTTTACTTTCCTGAATGTTTCTTTTGCTGTACTGAACCTTCTCAATTTGATGTAATCCCACTTGTTGATCTTTGTTTTAATTACCTGTGCCTCTGGGGTCTTTTCCAGGAACTCTTTGCCTGTGCCAATGTCTTGCGGAGTTTCCACAATGCTCTCAAATAATTTGACTGTATTGGGTTGTAGATTTAGGTCTTTAATCCATTTTTAATGGATTTTTGTGTAAGGTGTAAGGTAGGGGTTCTGCTTCATACTTCTGCATATGGAAATCCAGTTTTCCCAGCAACATTTGTTGAAGAGACTGTGCTTGCTCCAGGGATAGGTTTTAGCTCCTTGGTCGAATATAAACTGATTGTAGATGTTTGGATTGATTTCTGGTGTTTCTATTCTGTTCCATTTTTCTATCCATCTGCTTTTGTATCAGTATCAGGCTGTTTTGATTATAACTGTCGTGTAGTATGTCTTGAAATCTGGTACTGTGAAGCCTCCAGCTTTGTTTTTGTTGTATAAGATTGCTTTAGCTATCCGAGGTCTCTTGTGCTTCCAAATTAATTTTATCATCATTTTTTCTAGATCTGAGAGTAATGTCCTTGGTATTTTGATTGGTATCGCATTGAATCTGTAAATTATTTTCAGAAGAATGGACCTTCTGATGATATTGATTCTTCCGATCCATGAACATGGAAGTTTTTTTTTCTATTTATCATGTCTTCTTCTATTTCTTTCTTTAAAGTTTTGTAATTCTCATCTTAGAGATCTTTGACCTTCTTAGTTAAATTTATTCCAAGGTATTTAATTTTTTTGCAGCTATTGTGAATGGGATTGATCCTAGAAATTTTTTTCCTCAGCCGTGGCATTGTCTGCACATACAAAGGCTCTTGTTTTTTGTGTGTTGATTTTATATCCTGCTATTTTGCCAACCTTTTCTATGAGTTCCAGTAGTCTCCTAGTGGAGTCTTTTGGGTCCCCTATATATATAATCATATCATCTGCCAATAGGGATAATTTGACTTCATCCTTCCCAGTTTGAATTCTTTTGATTTATTTTTCTTGCCTGATGGCTCTGGCTAAAAGTTCCAGGACTGTCGCTCCCCCACTCGCGGAGGAATGACACCAGACCCTGCGCTGTTCTCTTTGCCCGGCCCTTCCTGGGTTTGTTGCTGCTCCCCTCCTCGCGGAGGAACGACACCTTCCCGGTTTGCTGCCGGTCCCCCCGCCTCCGCGGAGGGGCGGCACCCCTGCCGCTTTCCCTGCTTCCACTGAGGAGCGGCACACCGCCGGCCGGCTCTCTCAGGGGTTGCTCAGATGTTCCTGGTGCATGTTGTCTCTCTCCTCCTTTATAGTCCTCTTCCACCAATCCCAACTCTCCTGGCATTCTCTTCCCACGCGCTGAGCACGCTGCTCTCCTCCAATCAGGAGCAGGATCAGCTCCTGCAGCTTGTTAGTCGAATTGGTGAGGCAGCTGTGTGGAAGTTGCTTATTCCCTCTCAGCGCCATATGGTGGGAGATCAGATGCATAGAATAGTCTTAGCGGTTCCAGTAATTTAGTCTAATCTTGGTTGCTCCCCACACAGGACTATATTGAATAGCAATGATGAGAATGGGCATCCTTGTTTGGTTCTGGATCTCAATGGGAATGCTTTCAACCTTTCCCCATTCAACAGGATACTGGCTGTGGGTTTGTCATAAATTGTCTTGGTTATGTTGAGGAATGTTCCTTCTAGACCCAATTTGCTTAGAGTTTTCATCATGAAAGTGTATTCTATTTTATCAAATGCTTTCTCTGCATCTATTGAGATAATCATATGGTCTTTGTTCTTCAATTTTTAATGCTATATACCACATTGATTGATTTGTGAATGTTGAACCGTCCCTGTATACCAGGGATAAATCCCAGTTGGCCTGGGTGAATGATCTTCTTGATGTGTTGTTGAATTCAATTGGCCAGAATTTTGTTGAGAACTTTTGAGTCTATGTTCATCAGGGAAATTGGTCTGTAGTTTTCTTTCTCTGTTGCATCTTTTCTGGATTTAGGGATTCAGCAATGAAGCCATCTGGTGCTGGGATTTTCTTTGCTGGGAGGGTCTTTATTACTGATTCAATTTCCATCTTGTTTATTGATCTGTTTAGGTTTTCTACGTCTTCATGGCTCAATTAAGGTAGGTTGTATTTGTCCTGGAATCTGTCCATTTCTTCCAGATCTCCTTGTTTCTTGGCACACAGCTGTTTGTAGTAATCTCTGATGATTCTTTTTATTTCTATGGTGTCTGTTCTTACATTTCCTTTTTCATCTCTAATTTTATTGATTTGGGTCTTCTCTCTCCTTTTTTGGTTAGTTGGGCCAATGTCCATTTTATTTTTTCAAAAACTAGCTCTTCATTTTGTTGATATCTTGTGTTGTTTTTTTTTCTTTTCGATTTTACTGATTTCTTCTCTGATTTTAATTATTCCTTTCCTTCTACTGGTTTTGGATTTGCTTAGCTGTTTTTTTCCTAGATCCTTGGGATGCACAGATAGTTCTTTTATTTGGTGCCTTTCCAATTTCTTGATGTAGGCACCAGTTGCTATAAAATTTCCTCTTAATACTGCTTTTGCTGTATCCTACAAATTTTGATATGTTGTATTGGCATCTTCATTTTGTTTCCAGAAATTTTTTGATTTCTCTTTTGATTTCTTCTATGACCCACTATTCACTCAGTAACATGTTGTTCATGTTTGCAGATGATGTAGAGATTATTGAGTTGTTGATTTCCAGCTTCATTGCATTGTGGTCTGAGAAGATGCATGGTATGACTTTGATTTTTTTGAATTTGCTGAGATTTGCTTTGTGTCCTAGCATGTGGTCAATCCCAGAGAATGTTTCATGTACCGGACAGAAATATGTGCACTCTTTGGCTATAGGATGGAAGGTTCTGTAGATATCTGCTGGGTATATTTGGTCTATGATGTCTTCAAAAGGTACTTGGAAATTCATATAGTGAAAAATACTGAAAACAGATTGCAAAATATTTTTGCACCAAAATAAATTCATACTTTTTATACCATGTCTGATAAGATATAATTTGAGGCACTAAGAAGGATAAAAAATCAACTCCCAAACAGCCCTATTAAAGCAACATGAATTTTGATAAATTGTAAGCAAGAACAAACAAAATTTATGATGAAACTTTGATGGCAGAAAAGTGAAATCACTGATATTTTATGGAAAGCATATGGGGACAATGCTCCAAAAAATCATAAGTCTACAAGTGGATAACTCTTTTTAATAAGAGACTAGAAAATATTGAAGATGAAGTTCACAACGATGGACCAGCCACATCAATTTGTGAGGAAAACATTAACATTCCCCTTGCTCTAACTGAAGAAGGTCAGAACTTAACAGCAAAAGCAATAGCCAACATAGTGGACTTCTCAATTGGTTCAACTTTCACAAATATCACTCAAAAATTAAAGCAGAACTATATTTCTGATCACTGAGTGCCAAAACTGCCGTGTCCAGAACAACTTCAGCTTAGATAAGAGCTTGCAATGGAAATTTTACACAAGTAGAATCAAGATTCTGAAGCATTTGTTTTTCGAGAATTCTAACAGAAGATTAACCATGGAATTACCTAGACTATCCTGAACACCAAATACAATCAAATTCTACCATGAGGTAGAAGTGGTCTAGTCAAAGCGAAAACAGATCAATCAAGAGCAAACTTTATGGCACCACTTTTTGCAATTCTTAAAGATTTTTTTTATGCTGCAGCTTGCATTGTGGAGTGGTGGGTTAACCCAGCACTTGTGACCCTGGCATCCCATATCAGAGTGCCAACTGCAGTCTCAACTGCTCTGCTTCAGCTCTAGCTTCCTGATAAAGTGTCTAGGAAGGCAGCAAAAGATGGTTTGAGTACTTGGGCCCTTGCCACCCATGTGGAAAACATGGATGGAGTTCTTGGATCCTGGCTTCAGCCTATTCTAAGCATGGTTGTTGTGATCTGTCTCTGTGAATCTGCCTCTCTCTCTCTCTCTCTCTCTGTGTGTGTGTGTGTCTCTTCAACTCACTCTCCCTGTTGGTCTACCAAACAAATAAATAAATAAGGTTAAGAAAGAACATTATAAAGATTTTCTCTCATGGACTTTCCAGAGTGTAAAATAATGATAACATTTGCTTAATAGAGTATTTTGAAGAAGTTAGCCAAAGCTTTAGAGGAACAATACGCAGAAATCCTCTTTAGAGAGTCTTTGGCCTTGATGATGAACTCCCATTCATTCTTGTCATAAAATAAGGGCAATTCTGTGTGAGTTTTCCTTGTAAGTCATTAGGCTTGTAACTCCTAGTCTTGATTTGGTTCCTTCTAATCTCATTTTGTTAATATTTTTTTAAAAATTCCAGGGAACTAATTTTTCTTCAGTTAATAATACAAAAAAGCCTGAGTTGACATGGCTAAGTTCTCAAGACTTTCAGTTCTTTAAGCATGTACTAATTGGCTTATATCTTCATTTATGAAATTGTCATGAACTTGATTAAACTTAGTTTGAGAAATAAATTTAGATTTAAAAGAATTTCATCTTTTAGTTCCTTTGTTTCATGAATTATGTGAAGTCCCTTCATATTTATATGTAGGATTATTCCTGGATTTCCTACTATGTTCTGTTAATCTAGGCATCTGTTTTATGTCAGTGCTAACATGTGGATTACTGCTTCGTTGTAATGTATCTTGAAAGCAGGAAATGAGAGCTTTGAAGGTTTTTTTTTCCCTGAAGATTGTTTCAGCTAATAGGAATCCTTTGTGGTTCCAATCTGCATTAGAATAATTTTAGATTTTGTTCTATTTAAGAAAAGTATGTCAATATTATTTTCATAGAGATTGTAGTGAACTTACTGAGCAATTTTGATAGTGTCAAAATTTTAACAATATTGTTTGCTTATCCATGAACATGGGAAGAGATGTCTTTTGTTTTCTTTAATTTGTTTTATCAGTGTTTTTGTAGTTATCAGTGTCTATGTCTTTCAATTCCTTGGTTAAGATCCGTACTAAGATTTTAAATTATTTTTGATGTCATTATAAATTAGATTTTCCTTCTAAGAGTGTTTGTTGTTAGTGTACATAAATGAAATTAATTTTTGCATGATGATTTTGTATTTTATAATTTTACTAATTTTACTTGTTAGTGTTAAGACTTTCTGAAAGCACTGTTAAGGTTTTCTATACATAAAATCATGTCACATATGAAGAGAAATTATTTTTTCCTTGTTGATTTGGTTGCTCTATATTTCTCTCTCTTGCCTCATTGTTCTTTCTAGGAATTCCACTGCTATGCTGAATAGAAGAGTCTAGAGTGAATATTTTCCCCTTATTCTTGATATTGGTAGAGAAGCTTTCAATTATCTTACTGTTGAATGTGATATTGGCTGTGGGTTTTTCACAAATGCCTTTTATTATGTTGAGATAATTTCCTCCTATTTGTTGAAGGTTCTTAATCATGAAAATGTATTGAATTTTGTCAAACTTTTTTTTCTGTATCTATTGTGATTATCACTATTTTTTGGTAATTTTGTTAATGTTGATTATCTCATTGATTTGTGTATGCTGAAACATCTTGTATTTCAGGGATAAATCCCATATTTATGACCTTTTAACATTCTGTAAATTTAGTTTTCTTGTTTTTGTTGAAAATTTTTGCATTTGTATTCATCAAGAATAAATGGCCTGAAGTTTTGTTTTCTGAATGTCTCTGAGTTCTGCATTAGGATAATACTAGCTTCATGAGATCAGTTTGCAAATATTCCTTTCTCTTCATTTTTTTGACTATGTGAGAATTGAAGTTAATTGTATAAGGATTCAGTATATTTCACCAGTCAAATCATCTGGTCCTGGGCTTTTCTCTATTGGGAGACTTTTATTACTGGTTCATTCTACTTACTAGTTATAAATATGTTTAAATATTCTATTTAGGCATGTTTTGCCTTTGTAAATTTTTTTTTTTGTTTCTAGGAATTACTCAATGCCATCTAGCTTTCCCATATTTTTAATGTATAATTGTTCATACTATTTCCTTATGATCATTTCCATTTCTGTAAACTTGAGTGCAATGATTCCTCTTCCACATGTGACTTAGTCGACATACAAATGACTTCCATATATGACTTAGTCAATATACAAAAATGTTTGTTAATGCTTTGAGATTTTCAAAGACACACTTTTGGATACAGATTTTTTTTTATGGATTTTCATTTAGTATCTTTTGTTTTTCCTAATGTGTAAAAGTATGGTGTTGATCTGATATTTTCCTTCTTTTTAATGTTAGCATTTTTAGCTATAAATTTCCCTCTTTCTATGCTGTGTTTTCACATTGTTTTGTTCCAAAGATATTTTGTAATATCCCTTGTGATTTATTTTTTAAAAATATTGAGTTTTCAAGAGGGTATCTTTTCATTTCCACATAATTGTGCTTTTTCCAATTTCCTTTCCAATATTGATTTATAATTTTATTTCATTGTGATTAAAGGCAATTTTTGTATGATTTTAAACATTTTTCATTTATTAATGTTTGTTTTTTTTAAACTTAAAATTTGGTTATTACTGGAGGCTAGTTCATATTCAGTTGAGAAAAAATTGTTATGATATTGTTGGGTGTGGTGTTCTGTATGTATGTGCTGAGCCATTAATCTATTGTGTTGTTCATTGTTAATATTTGGTCTAGTTCTTATATTTATTGATGAAATAGGAGTATGGAAGTTTCCTAGTAATGTTGTAGTGCTATATATTTTTCCTGTCAATTATATTGATATTTGCTTCCTTTATTTGTATTTCTGACATATATTTACATATATATAATTGTTATCTCTTATTAAATTTATCCTTTTGCCAATATATAATAGCTTCTTTTGCTTCTTGCAATGTTTTTTATAATTAATATAAAGAGAACAGATTTCATGCATTTCATAAGCCCAATTCTAAGATAACCATATTTCCCAAGCCTCACCTACTACCTCCTTCAGTCTCTACACTCCTTCCTTTCTTTTATTTTTGTTTAATTGTTGCAAAAACTCAACTCTATAATCACAGGCTTAATTCACCACTAACTGTAAGACTAAACAAGGAAAAAGTAGGAAGATCATAGTGCCACAGCAGTATAAATAAGGGCTGAAATCAACAATCATCACACGATGTCCAACTCAATTCCCAAACATTTTTTATATTCTATATTAAGTGGCACATACCAGAGAAAACATGTGATATTTGTCTTTTTGGTACTGGCTTATTTCACAAAGCATAATGGCTTCCATTTGCATCCATTTAATTGTAAAAGACAGAACTTCATTCTTTTTATTGATGAGTAATACTACATAGTGTGTATGTACCTCATTTTATTCATCCAGTCATTAGTTGATGGATGTGAAGGTTGATTTGATATCTTAGCTATTGTGAACTGAGCTGCAATTTATGGGGGTAAAGATAATACTTTCATATACTGATTTAATTTCATTTGGATAAACTCCCAGTAGTGGGATGTCTGGGTCATATGGTAGATCTATTTTCAGATCTTTGAGGAATCTCCATATTGTCATCTAAAATGGTTGTACTAGTTTACATTCCTACCAACAGTTTATTAGGGTACATTTTCCCCACCTTCTCACTAGAATTTATTGATTTTTTATTTTTGTATAACTATTCTAACTGGGGTGATGTGAAACCTCATTGTGACTTTAATTTGCATTTCCCTGATGGTTAGTGATGCTGAACATTTTTTCATGTGCATATTGGCCATTTGAATTTCAATCTTTGAAAAATGGCTGTTCATGTCCTTTGCCTATTCCTTAGCTGTATTATTTATTTTGTTTTGTTGAGCTTCTAGAGCTTTTTATAAATCATGAATATTAATCCTTTATGAGTTGCACAGTTTGCAAATATATTCTCCCACTCTATGGCTGCCTCTCCAATCTGTTGAGTATTGCTTTGCAGCTCAGAAACTTCTTTGCTTTATTTAATCACATCTAAATTTCCTTTTATTTCATGTGCTACTGGGGTCTTTTCCAAGAAGTCTTTGCCTATGCCAATGCCTTGTAGAGTGTCTCAGACATTTTCTTAGAGTAATTTGATGATATCAGTTGTAGATTTAGATCCTTGATCTATTGTAAGTTGATTTTTGTATAAGGTGTAAGGTGGGGGTCTTGTTTTATACTTCTGCATGCATAGATCCAATTTCACCCGTATCATTTATTGAAGAGACTGTCCTTGCTCCAGGAATGAATTTTAGCTCTTTGTCAAAGATCAGTTGGTTGTAGATGTGTGAATTAATTTTTGGGGTTTCTATTCTGATCCATTGGTCTTCATGTCTATTTTTGTACCAGTACAAGGATTTTTTTTTAAGATTTATTTATTTATTTGAAAGGCAGAGTTACAGAGAGGCAGAGACAGATAGAGAAAGAGAAATCTTTCATTTGCTGGTTCACTCCTTAGATGACTGCAATGGCCAGAGCTGAGCTGATCCACAGCCAAGAACCAGGAACTTCCTCTGAGTCTCCCGTTTGGGTGCAGGGGCCCAATGAATTGGGCCATCTTCTACTGCTTTCCCAGGCCATAGCAGAGAGCTGGATTGGAAGTGGAGCAGCTGAGACTGGAATTGGTGCCATATGGGATGCTGGCACTTCAGGCGGTAGCTCTTAACAGCTATGCCACAGCTCCAGTCCCTACAGGGATGTTTTGATTACGACTTCTCTGTAGTGCATCTTGCAGCCTGTCATTGTGATTCATCTGGCTTTGTTTTGTTATATAAGATTGCTTTAGGTATTTGGGGTTTCTTATGTTTCCATACAAATTTTGGCATTGGTTTTTCTAGATCTGAGAAGAATGTCATTGGTATTTTGATTTGGGATTGCATTGAATCTGTAAATTGCTTTGGGTAGTATGGACATTTTGATGATACTAATTCTTCCAATGCATAAACTTGAATTCTTCTCCACTTTTTGTGTGTCTCCTATTGGTTTTTTTTTTTAACTTTTATTTAATGAATATAAATTTCCAAAGTACAGCTTATGGATTACAATGGCTTCCCCCCCATACCGTCCCTCCCACCCGCAACCCTCCCCTTTCCCACTCCCTCTCCCCTTCCATTCACATCAAGATTCATTTTCGATTCTCTTAATATACAGAAGATCAGTTTAGTATACATTAAGTAAAGATTTCAACAGTTTGCTCCCACACAGAAACATAAAGTGGAAAATAATAGATGATTTTTTAAATGATGATGAAATCCTATTTGTTTTTTTTTATGTTTTGTAATTTTCATTATAAATATCTTTCACATTCTTGGTTAAATTTATTCCAAGATATTTAGTTTTTTTTTATAGTTATTGTGAATAGTGGTGATTTTACAAGTTCTTTCTCAGTCATGGCATTGCTTGTGTATAGAAAGGCTATTGATTTTTGTGTGTTGACTTTATATCCTGCAACTTTACCAAACTCTCTTATGAGTTCTAACAGTCTTTCAGTGGAGTCTTTGGTGTCCCTATTTATAGGATCATGTGATTTGCAAACAGGGACCATTTGACTTCCTCCTTTCCCATTTATATCTCTTTGATTTCTTTTTCTTGCCTAATGGCTCTAGGACTATATTGAATAGCAATGGTGGGTATTCTTGTCTGGTTCCAGATTTTATTGGCAATTTTTCCAACATTTCCTCATTCAATGTGATTCTTGCTGTGGGTTTGTCATATATTGTCTTGATTGTGTTGAAGAATGTTCCTTCTATACCTAATTTACTTAAGGTTTTTTTTTTCATGAAAGCATATTTTATTTTATCAAATTATTCATCTACATCTATTGAGATAATCATGTGGTTTTTATTCTCAATTTTGCTGATGTGATGTATCACATTTATTAATTTGCATATGTTGAACCATCCCTGCATCCCTGGGCTAAATCCCACTTGGTCCAGGTGAATGATCTTTCTGATGCATTCTTGTATTCGATTGGCTAGTATTTGGTTGAGGTTGTTTTTACATCTATGTTCATCAGAGATATTGTTCTATAGTTCTCTTTCTTTGTGTATCTTTCTGGTTTGGAATTAAGGTAATCCTGGCTTCATAGATGGAGTTTGGGAGGATTCCCTCGCTGTCTATTGTTTTGAATATTTTGAGAAGAATTAGAATTATTTCTTCCTTGAAAGTTTGGTGTAACTCAGAAGTGAAGACTGGGCTTTTCTTTTTTGTATGGTCTTTATTATTGATTCTATCTCTGTCTTGGTTATTGGTCTATTGAAGTTTTCTATGTCTTCATGACTCAAATTTGGTAGATTTTATTTGTCCAGAATTTTTTCTTAATCTTTATTTCATGTTATATTTATACATCCACTCTACTTTGTTTTGGTAATTACGTGCATGAAACAATTTTTCCAGTGTTTTTTTTCCACGTTTGCATGCCTTTAGATCAAAAATGAGTTTCTTATAAACAATATGTATTTGTATTTTGTATTTTTATTCATTGCGTTAATTTTCTCCTTTATTTAGGAAGCTTAACTTATTTAAAGTTACTGATAGGGGAGAACTTGCTTTTACATATTTTATTTGCTCCCTGTACGTAATTCCACTTTTGAGCCTCATGTCCTCCCTTACTCTTTTGCTTTATGTTTCTTGATTTTTTTTCTTTTGACATCTTTTGACTTCCTACTTACTGTCTTTTGAGCATATTCTGTAGATGTCTTATTTTGGTACTATAAGTGGAATTACATAAAGCTTCTTAAAGTTTAAGTAATCTATTTTAAACTGGTAATAACTTCAGTTACATACAAAATTCTTCTTTAGAATTTCACCACTACTAATTTTTACTGATGTCACAAATTATTTTTATTTATTATACAGCCTTAACACAAATTGGTAATAAATTTTATGTCTGGCCTTTTAAATCCCATATAGTATAAAAGAAGACTTACAGACAAAATATAAAGTATAGGGCTCATATATTTGTCCACATATTTAGATTTAATAAGGACTTTTATATTTTCCTATAAGCTTGAGTTACTGTGTAGTGTACTTTCATTTCAATTTGAAAGAATTTTTAGTACTTCTTAATATGTAATTTTGGTGGTAATAGACTTAATTAGTTTAGCTGGCAATGTCTTAGTTTCTCCCATGTTTTTGAAGGACAATTTTATCAGATATAATATTCTCTGTTGAAAGGATTTTTTTTTTTACTCTCAACACTTAAAACATATAATACTATTGTCATCTGGCCAGATGTCTGCTGATAATCTACTGAAGAACTTTGTATGTGATAAGTTACTTTTTCTTGCCACTTTCAAGATTCCTACTTCGAGTTTGACATTCAGAAGTTTGATTACAATGTGTCTCCATCCTTTTCTCTCTTTCTTTTGTGAGCAGACAGAAATGTATATATTGATCTGCTTGGTACTGTCCTGTAAGTTCATCATCCTTTATTTTTTTAACTCTTCAGACTTGATAATTTCAAATTACCTTTTGTCCTCCTCTTCAGTACTGCTGTTGAGAGAAAGGTGTTGTATCACAGTGGTTAAGATGCAGCCTGTGATACCTGCATCCCATATCAGAGTGCTTTCAGTGCCCACTCTACTTTTGATGCAGCTTCTTGGTAATGCACACCTTAGGACATAACAGGTGATGATGGCTCAATTACGTGAGTCCTTACCACCCACATGGGTGGCCCAGATGAAGTTCTGGGCTCTTGGTTTTGGCCCAGCCAAGCCCCAGGTTTTTAGAGCATTTGGAAAGTGAACCAGCAGAAGGAAGATTTTTCTCATTCCTTCTGTTTTTATTCCTCTCTCTCTCTCTCTCTCTTTCACTCTGCCTTTCAAACAAATAAAAAACAAACAAGAAAAGAAGACCTCTATTGAATGTCTTAGTGAAGTTTTCAATTCAGTTATGTTTTTCATCTCAAGAATTTTTTAATGATTTGTTCATTTATATATTTGAAAGGAAGAGCTACAGAAAGAAGATAGTGAGAGTGAGAAAGAGAGAGACAGAGAGAAAGAGATCTTTCACCTGATGGTTCACTTCGCAAATAATGGCCAGGGTTTGGCCATGATGAAGCCAGGAACCTAAAAGTCCTTCTGGGTCTCCCATCTGGGTGACAACAGAAAACTTCTGCTTTTCCAGGTGTGTTAGTGGAGAGATAGATTAGAAGTGGAGCAGCCAGGACTTGAGCCAGCTCTCATGTGGGATGCCAGTGTCATAGGTGGCAACTTATCTTGCTGAGCTTTGATAATGGCCCCTCCATTTATTTAGAAAATAAGTTCTTCTTCGTTGGCATTATCAGCTTGTTCATCTATCATTTTTATTTCATTTTGTTATCTATCTATATTCTTCTTTAGCTCATTAAGCATATTTAAGGCAATTGTTTGGAAGTTTTGTTAAATAAAGACCTGTGTTTCTGTGAGCTCTATGTCTGGAGCTTTACTCTGTTTCTGTGAAGGAGCCATATGTACTGGTTACTTTGAATGCTTTGTTGTTTTTAAAAAGTAGATATTTGAAGAAACAACGCATCTCCAGATATTTTCAGATTGACTCTATACAGGAGAAGACCTCCCCATGCATCTTCTCATGATTGTAGATGTTATATTGTATTTCTCTTTCAATAATCTCTTTTCACTTGACACCCTTACATCTGCAGTCCCTCTGCAGGTTTCATGTACTAGGATGCCCACCACTGCTTTCGTCAGCCTCCAGCTTGATATATAAACTATGTCCCCATTTAAACAGTGCTTTGAGTCAGGTGAGATAGAACAAACAATCTCCTGAAGCAGCCTCCAAACAAGCTGGACTCTTACAAACAAGTTGCATTCTATTCAACCTCCTACCCCCAACAGAGGGAGGAATTGGAAAGTGGGTGCCTTCCTCCTGACAGCAACAAGCTGCCCCACTAGGGAGCAGAAAAACAGTGAACAAAAGCACAATGAAAGTTTCTACCATTTTGAGTATGAATTTCCTTTTGGTTAGGCATTGTTTTGTTGACTGAGCTTCTCAATGTATTTTAAGAGTTAGCATAAATATATCTTCATCCATTTATTGTGTCAATTTCCTGTTTCCTTTGTTAGAACAAGGACTTGTAATAAGTTGATATTTTAAAAGATTATTAGGTTTTATACAGGTAGGGGAAAATAATAAAGCAGGATTTTTTAATTATAAGAAATATGATATAGAGATAAAATTTTCTCAGTAACAGTCCAGACAACATGGTATTATATAATTATATCTACTCTTATAAATGGAATTGATAAATACAAACTGATCAGAAAAATTTGGTTGAATATTTAGCTCATCCAGTTTGGGTACATTTAAAACCCAAAGTTGGCAAATGATCACAAATGATCACAAATGATCACAAACATTTTTGTTTGACTATTGTGCAAAGTAATGGAAAACAAGGGGTGGATGAGCTATCAAATCAAACAGATCATAAATTAAGAAGACATGTAACACAATGAAATGAACTAGAAAGCAGAACATTAGCTATTAGACATAAGGTTGTTGAAAATATAATTGTGAGAGTCAATTTAGGAGATAGGTTCATGAAATAGTAGCAACATAGATTCTAAGTAAATAATGAAAGTACCAGGAATAGTAAAATGAGCTGAAGAACTCATTTATAAATGGTCTTTGTTGGAGAATATACCATGAATTTTAAATCTAGCAGAAAGTGCCTGTCAATTTCTATTCTATTACATGTAAGATGTAACTGGAAGTTTAAAAGTTGTAATTTATAATGTTAAAATAAAATTAGATACTGAAAAGATTACTGTAATGAATAAAAATAACAATGTAGATGTAATCTAAAATCTTTTAGAAAAATATTTATACGAAGAAACATTCATATTATAGCATGATACATCAAGTCTGGTGAGTATGAACCACAGTTTTTAAACTTAAAGTATTTGTTCAGGTTAAGGAAAATATGACAGGAATAATTGGGTATTCACAGAAAAAAGTAATTAAAGTTCCATTTACATCATATACTAAAATAACAATTGTTTAACAACCAACATTTGAAAAAAATATTTAAAAATTTCTAGGGAAATATAAATATATCCTTATGGTCTCAAGATAGGACAGACTTCTTAAATATGAAAAGACTATTTGGGGGCCGGCGCTGTGGCGCAGTGGGTTAAAGCCCCAGTCTGCAGCACTGGCATCTCACTTGGATTACGGTTTGAGTCCCAGCTGCTCTACTTCTGATCCAGCTCTCTGTTGTGGCCTAGGAAAGCAGTGGAAGATGACCCAAGTTCTTGGGCCTCTGTGCCTGCATGGGAGACCTGGAAGAAGCCCCAGACTCCTGGCTTCAGATCAGTTCAGCTCTGGCTGCTGTGGTCATCTGGAGAGTGAACCAGCAGATAAAAGACCTTTGTCTCTCTCTTTCTGAAGCTACCTCTCTCTGTAACTCTATCTTTCAAATAAATAAAATAAATCTTTTAAAAAAAGACTATTTGACTATGTTAAAAGAAAAACCTCTCACTTGAGAAAAGCACTGTAAAATAAGCTTAAAAACAGGTTGCAGATCTATGAAAGGCATTTCAAACACATATGGACAACAATAGATTAATAACTGGTATATATAAAGAAACTCCACCGTGACTTTGGTTAGTGGTTAAGATTATAGCATCGCATATTAGAATAACTGAGATTGATACCTACCTCTAGCTTCTGAGTCCAGCTTTCTACCAATGAACGCCCTGGAAGGCAGTAGTGTGGCTCATGTGATTGGGTCCTAACACTCATGTGGGAAAACTAGATTGTGTTCTCAGTTCACAGAATTTTCTCTCTGTGTATCTCTGTCTCTCAAGGCAAGCAAACAAATAAATAAAATAAAAGTCAGGAATTTGGTCTAGTAGTTAAGATGCCAGTTGGAATGTCCGCATCTCTTATCAGAGTGCCTGGGTCCAAGGTTTGTCTGTTCCTGGTTCTGGATTCCTGCTTTCCAGCTTCCTGCTAATGTGCACCCTGGGAGGTAATAGGTGATGGCTCAAATTATTTGGGTCCCTACCACCCACGTGGAAGCCCTAGATTGAGTTTCTTGGTTCCTAGTTCCTGGCTCCTAAGGGCATTTGGGAAGTAAACCAACAGACGGGAATGCTTTCTCTCTCTCTCTCTCTCTCTCTCTCTCTCTCTCTCTCATACACACACACACACACACACACACACACACTATTTCTGCCTCTCAAATAAAAAAAGTAATTTTACAAATCAGAAATAAAACAAAAGGGAACTTAATGCAAAAAATGAAGAGTTTGAATAAGTATTTCACAGAGGAGGAATGCAGATTAACCAATAATAATATTAAAATATGCTCTACCTCACCAGTAATCAAGAGTATGTAATTTAAACTATCATCAGATGTCATTTCAAACCTAGCATATTGGAAGAAAATCTGACAAAATCAGGCAAAGGTATGGGAATATTGGCACTTTTCCACATGGCTATGGAGCATATTAAATGAAATGGTCACAAAGAGGAGAGAAATATATATGGTTCTGAGAGAAGCTAAGGCTGTTTAATACATTGAATGCATTAATACATTGGCTATATTCCAGAGTTCTCCCCAAATCGTACATTGTAGAAATAATTCTCCTTAGAAATGCTAAATCTGTAATATTTATATAAAAGTTTGAGATGTGATAGTGTGTATATTTGGTTAGGTTATTAGTTATTAGAGGGTTTAATGTGCAGCATTTGTTTATGTGTGTGCTGTTGGTTAGGTAATGTTTGGATCCTCTGTGAAATCATCCTTTATTTTCCTGCGACAACAGAGAAATTTTAATTGTGTTGTTGGTTTCTTCTGTTTTATTTTGAAATAAGAGAACAGAATCAAAACAAAAGAATGATCCATTACAACTTTTTTTGTTGTTATTCTTCACATGAAGCAACATAGCCATACCATAATGTGAGCTCATTATCCAGTTAATTACCCAAAGACTTTTTTCTCCTTTTGTTAAGGTAAATGTACTTTACAGTTGTTGCAAGTGAATGCCCTTGAATAAGGAATTGCAATATGCACATATATGTACATGGTCCTGTGAACAACTCAATTTTTCTGAATACAGAAACAAAAATGAATAGCATTATTACTTAAGCATAAATTGTTATTTAAGGCAAATATTAGGAAATAAACCTGAAAAGACAAACAAAAAAACAAAATAAACTTTTCCTGTAAACAAAAATCTCACCATTTTTTTTCAGGATCTTAATGTCCTGTAGCATATTGTTCTCGCTATACATAACTGGTGGAGTTGACCAACCTATCTTAAAGATTTATTCTAATCTTTTAAAAATATTTATTTATTTTTGAAAGTCACAAAGAGAGAGGGAGAGACAGAATGAGAGTGACCTTCCCATCCACTGCTTCACTCCCCAGATGGCTGCAGTGGTCAGTGATGGACCAGAGTGAAGCCATGATCTTGGTAGTCAATCTAG
Organism: Oryctolagus cuniculus; assembly: GCF_964237555.1. Classification (NCBI taxonomy): domain Eukaryota; kingdom Metazoa; phylum Chordata; class Mammalia; order Lagomorpha; family Leporidae; genus Oryctolagus; species Oryctolagus cuniculus. Next base: position 58,423,214 of record NC_091453.1, read on the forward strand.
GTCTCCCACATAGGTGACAGGGGCACAACTACTTGGGCCATCATCTGCTGCTTTTTCAGGCACATTAGGAGGGAGCTGTATCTGAAGTGGAGCAGCCAGGTCTCGAAGTGGAGCTCATGCGGAATGCTGGCATTGCAAGCAGCGGCTTAGCTTGCTGTGCCACTACATGGGCCTTCCAAATCCATCTTAATAGCTCAATATGGTACTTCACACAATATTTCTTTCCAGTGGATGCTGCCATCAGGATTATTTGTCTTTAAGGTAAACCTGTATTGTAAGAGAGATAAAGGAATTACAGTGCCATTACATATTTTTAATCAGACAAGTAGCAAATTCGAACTTGAAGTTTGAATGTGATATGAAACATAAGATAGGTGTAGAAGAACTTAAGAGAGAGTTGGGAGTGACCTGTTTTATTGCCATCAAACTTATTAGTAGTTGAACAATGATGTGAGTTTTGATCTGTTGTAGGACAGTTTGTCTAGGAATTCACTGCACAGATAAATAAGGCTGTTCTTTGGTCAAATATATGAATATAGAAAATAAAGCAGGGGATCTTAAGATGTGGTGTGTGTGTATATCAAGGGACAAGAATGAGGAGTTGTAAGTCAATTCCTGCAAAGCAGCAAATATGTAGGATGATCAAGTTGTAATATCTAATCAAACATGAGAACTATAGTTAATGACAGTGTATTGTGTTCAAGGTTTTTGCTAAATAAGTAGAGTATAGCTGTTTTTGATGTGGTGGAGGAAGAGCAACTATATGAGGCAATGACTATGTTAGTTTGTTCCACTATAGCAACCACTGCACTATTTGGTATATATAAATGTATATATCCTGTAACACCATGTTGTACACATTAAACATACACAATGAAATTTATTATTTTTTAAATATAAATAAGTGAGCCTTTTTCTTATCATTTGAGTTTTTATTTGTTGATAAGTATAAAATAGCAAATTTCTTTAGGGTCATTTTGAAATTATGGCTCATCAAGTGAAAAATCAAATAGAAACTGAATTAATGTATATCTTCCATAAAGCGTTCCTTGATTTCAAATGGAGTTTGAGGTCAATATTGGATTGTCCCTGTTTTGATCTTCAGAACACATATATGTTACACTGAATAATTTGGAATGTGAATTAATATGTGTGATTTAGAACCTTTCTTGATTTGTTCACCAAATTCCCCAGTAACACTGTAAAGAGCTTCGTTAACAGAAATAAATGCTATACACTTCTATCTTCACACTGCTAGCCTCAAAATTCTGCACAATTTACCTGCTTAGTAGATATAAGTTGAGTTGTGCACAATCTTGTTTATTCTTATATTTCTCATTTACTATTTCTTCCCTTCCAAATATGAGTTATTAACTATATTTTTCTTATTTATAAGTGTCTGTGTAACTTCTTACACAGAATTTTAATTATCAGGGTTTTATTTTTCATGTAAATTAGAAAATGTTTCCTTGTAGAGAATCCTTTGGCAACTAATTGGAATAAAACTTATTTATGATTCAAAAGAGCAGGGCCCAAGAATCCCAAGTAACTAAACATATTATATGAACCATTTTCACATGAGCTGACATCTGGACAAGAAGCTCTTTCCTGGTATAGCCAGCCTCCTGGGCAGTGAGCGTGCCATCTCTGTGATCTGTAAAATAACCATTTCTTGCTGAGTGCCATGCCAGGCACTCTGTGCATGCTTAGACAAACAGTCCCCAAATTGAAGTGAAGAAAGGCAATGGGAAAAGGAAAAACACTAGGGCCAGATGGATGTCTTGAAATTAGACACTCAGGTAGAGGAAGGAGCTTGTTTACTCAGAGAGAAAAGCTGTATGCTTCCTGAATCTCTATTTAATCAAATTCTCTCTGCCAATAATACAGTACAACTTAACTTTTCTTTTGACATTTCTTTTCCTCTTTGTAATGTAGAAAAGTGGCAGTTTTGAAGATGTTTCAAAAATTCAGTCTTTTGAACAAATATTACTTTCTTTATTGCTTATTATTCTTCTATTTGCTTTGCATGTTTTATTCCTTTTTCCAGAGAAGGTAATAGATAAATGCCCTCATTCGATTATTCATTAATTTTTATATACTTTATTCAACAGACTTAGTCACTGAAATGTTTGTTGAATGATTTTATGTCTATTTTTAATAAGCTGTATTTCTCAAATTTTGTCACTTTTTCTTTTTTATTCACACTTCTGTTCTCATACACACATGCACACACAAATACAAAATTTAAGTCAGTTCCAATTTTCATATCCTGATCTTAAAAACCTCAAACTACTTTTGTGTGTTTGTTGCATTCCTTAAATTCCCAAAAGCATATTTAATGGATGAGCTTTCCTTCTTCTTTATAGAATGTCACCAGTGAAACCAAGAGCTATAATATACTCAAATAAAATACACACAAAATAGTTGCAAATTTATATCATATATTAATAAAATAAACTTCTGATTACCTATAGGAAAGGAATTTTGATACAGCAGACTATAAATGTGGGAAATTAGTGGAACAGTTGTTATGGTAAAAGGTGAAATAATAGGTTTAAATTTATATTCAGTTCATAAACGTTGTTATAAATACTCTCCTTAGAAAAAAGTTTCCTAATATTTTGTAAAAATTTTATCAAAATTTCAAGCACTGTTTTATACAAATGAACTAAAATGCTTTTATATACATATAGAATAATACTATTTATTTGAATACTTACACCATAAAAGGTTTGTTCTAAGTATTTAAAGTAATGCTTGGAGCCAGTGCTGTGGCGTAGCGGATAAAGCCACTGCTTGCAGTGCCAGCATCCCATATGGGCACCGGCTCAAGACCTGGCTGCTCCACTTGCAATCCAGCTCTGTGCTATAGCCTGGGAAAGCAGTGGAAGATGGCCCAAGACATTGGGCCCCTTCACCCAAATGGGAGACCCAGAGGAACCTCCAGGCTCCTAGATTCGGATCAGCCCAGCTCCGGCCATCGTGGCCATCAAGGGAGTGAATCAGCAGATGGAAGACCTTTTTCTTTCTCTCTTTCTCTCTCTGCCTCTGGCTCTCTAATTCTGCCTTTCAAATAAATAAATCTTTAAAAAAATAAAGTATCACTTAATCATTCCAACAAATTAATGAAGTAAAGTACTGATGTTATCTTCACTTTATATATGAAAAAACTGAAACACCGAAAGGATAAATAATTTTTCAAACTTATATAGTTAGTAAGTAATAGAACTGGGATTTATACAAAGAACTTTTTCCAGGGCCTGTACTCTTAACCACCATCATAATGATAAAAGAATTTACTATGTTTACAAAAATATTTTCCTTTAGGATCCCAAAGTACTTAAAAAATCTGGTAAAATTAACTTTTTCTTTCTATGTCATGTTTTTTACAACTAATACACTTTATGTTTTAGAGCACCTTTATGTTCACAATAAATTTGAATGGGAAGTACAGAGTTCCCTTATTTCCTCTTTTCCAAAACACACACAGACTCAACTATCATGGTCCCTTAGCAAATTGATACATTTGTTACAATTGATGAACATATGTTGACATGCAATTATCATCCAAAGCACATAATGTGCATTAAGCAGGGTGCTGTATAGCCAAATGTGTTAGAAGATGCATCCAGCATTTTGTATCATATAGAATAATTTCATACTTAAAAATTCTCTATGCTTGGTCTATCCCTCCCTCCTCTCTAACCTCTGGCACTCATTAACATTTTTACTGTCTCCACAGCTTTACTTTTTCCCGAATATTATATGGCTGTAATAATACATGTGTAGCCTTTTAAGACATTTTTTCACAGTAATATGACATAGTTTCCTCTGTGTCTTTTCATGGCTTGATAACTCAATATTTATCATTTTAGTGACAAGTCAAATTCCATTTTAAGAGTATACTAAAGTTTATTTATGCATTTATGTGCTGAAGGACATCTTGAGCTTACCCAAATTTAGACCATTATGACAAAAACTATTATAACCATGAATGTTAGGTTTGTGTGTAGACATGCCTTCAAATTGTTTGGATAAATATTGAGAGGCACGATTGTTGGATCATATGGTAAGAACGGTATGCTTTGTTTTGTGAGAAACTGTCAAACTGTCCGCAATACTGGTATATCATTGGGAGGGGTGATGGCATTTAGCCTACTAGTTATGACACTGATGAAGATGCCCACATACCACACTGGAGTGCCTGAGTGTGGCTCTTAACTCCTGTTTTCAGCTAATGAGGACTCTGGGAGGCAATGGCAAAGACTCAAGTAATTGAGTTCCTGACACTCATATGAGAGACCTGTATTAAATTCATGGCTCTCTCTGTCTCTGTTTCTGTAGCTCTCAAATAAACAAATAAATAAGTAAATAAAAGTGCCATATCATTTTGCACTCTTACCAGCAATGAATGAGAGTTCCCATTGTTCCACATCCTCCCCAAAATTTGGTATTGTCAGTGTTCTGGATTTTGACCATTCTAACAGTTGTGCAGCGGTATCTCAATGTTATTTAATTTGTGATTACCTAATGACATTTGATGTTGAACACCTTTTGATATACTCATTTTTTATTGATATATTTTCTCTGCAGTTATCACCGTCTTTTTCCATTTCTTTTAAAAACGATTTATTTATTTGAAAGGCAGAGCAACACAAATAAAGGGAGAAACGAGAGAGGGAGAGGAGAGAGAGAGAGAGAGAGAGAGCCCTGTCATCTGCTGCTTCACTCCATAAATGACTACAGGAGCCAGTAACTCCATCCTCCTTCCCAGGCACATTAGCAGGAAGCTGGACCAGAAGTGGAGTGGCTGAGACTCCAGTGGGCACTCCAGAAATGGGATGTGGGCACTGAAGGAGGCAGCTTGACCCTCTGACAAAATGCCGGCCTTTTTGTCCATTTTTAAAACAGGTGATCATTTTCTTATGCTGAGTTCCATTGAATTTTGAGAGTTCTTTGTATATGTGGATAATAGTCCTTTATGAGAGATGTATTTTGTAAATTCTCTTTCTCAGTCTTTCATTCTCTTGACATTGTTTCTCACAGAGCAGAAATACTTTATTTGAAGGAAGCCTAGTTTATTGGTTCCTTCTTTCATGGATTATGTCTTTGTCACTGTATTTAAAAAGTCATCGCTATACCCAAGGTCATCTACATTTTTTCCCTATGTTGTCTCTTAGGGTATTTATAGATTTATGTTTTACACTTATGTCTGTGATCTACTCCATGTTAATTTTTTGTGTAGAGTACAATATTTGTGTCTAAATTCATTGTTTTTGTCACGTGGATATCCAATTGTTGAAGCACCATTTGTTGAAAAAAAAAACATCTGTCTTCTTTGATCTTTTGTTGAGTATCAGTTGACTTATGTCTGTAGGTCTGTTTTGGCATCTCTATTATATTCCATAGATTGACTTGTCCATTCTTTTCACCAATACCACACTGCCTTGATTGCTGTAATTTTCAAGTAAGTCTTTTTTATGAGTAAGCAGGACTTGTGTCCTCAAAAATTACACAGATATTAATTATGATGTCTTAATGCTAATGCTTGATGGATTAATGGTGGAAATTTTTCCTCACTTATTTTTATGCTGTGCTGTTAGGTACATACACACATACACTCTTCTTTGAGTGTATTGACTCCTTTATTATTATGTACTGCACCTTGCTGTTTCTGATAATTTTGCTTCATGTGAAGATTATTCTGAAATTAATATAAATACTTCTACTTTCTTTGGATTAAGTTAAGAATCACATATAGCTTTCTCTGTTCACTTACTTTCAATCTGTATGTGTCTTCATATTTAAAGTAGCTTTCTCACTTACAATATAGTTAATTCTTGTGTTTTATTTATTCTGACAATCTGATTTTATTAAAATAGAATCATTTGAAAGACAGAGCTACAGATAGAGAGAGAGAGAGAGAGAGAGAGAGAGAGAGAGAGAGAGAGAATATGAATCTTCCATCTGCTGGTTCACTCCCCAAATTGCCACAACAGCGAGGGCTGGGTCAGGCAGAAGTAAGGAACCAGAAGCTTCTTCCAGATCCCCTATATGGGTGTCAGGGGTCCAAGTACTTGGGCCATCCTTTGCTGCCTTCCCAGGTACACGAGAATAGGGCTAGATTGAAAGCAGAGCAGCCAAGATTCGAATTGTTGTCCACGTGGGTTTCTGGCACTGCAGGTATCGGCTTAATCCACTAAGCCACAATGCTGGCCTCCAATTTTTGCCTTTTAATTCATGTATTTAGAACAGTGATTTTAAAGTGATTACTGATACAGTTAGGTTGCTATCTGTCACTTTCATTACTATTTTCTCTTTGTGGCCCTTGTTCTTTGTTCCTCTTTTCGTATTTCTTTTCTTCTGTCATCTGTGTTCTTAACTGAGTATTTCATATGATTCCATTTTCTCACTTTTTTAGCATATCAATTATAAATTCTTAACTTTCACTATCAGTGGTCCTAGATTTGCAACATACATGTACAAATAATCCAAGTCCACTTTCAAATAGCATAGCACTGCTTTAAAGGCAGTGCGAATATCTCATAATAACAAATGTTCTAACTTCTCCCAACCATCTCTTGTATAATTAGCATCATTCATTTCACTTAAGCATCTATAAGCATATATAAATATATAGTATACATGTATGTATGAACACATGTAATTGAATATATTGTTGCAATTATTTAGAGCAAACTGTTATCTGTTAGACCTATTAAGAATAAGAGAAAATATTTTACCTGCACCATCCCTTCTCGGATGGTCTTGTTTTCTTTATATAGGTCCCAGTTTTTTTTTTTTTTATATCTATATCAGTTTCTTTCTCTGTGAAAACCCTCTTTTAACATTTCTGGCTATATAATTCTACATACTCCCTCAATTTCTGTTTGAGTAATGTCTTTACTCTTCCAACCCTCTGGATATTCATTATTTTTAAAATTATTGACCTGATAATTCCAACATTCCTGGCATACTTGACTCTGATTCTGATACTTTTTCAGTCTCCTCTTGCTGTATGTTTTGACTTTTAGTGTACTTTGTAATTTTTCGTTGAAAAGCAGACGCGGTGTAGTGGATCAAAGGAACTACGGGACACAGGCCTTCAGTAACATGCTGGCAATGTGCGGAGAAATCCTTCTATAGGCCTGTAATTAGGTCTCAGCCTTTTGGTGAGCCTGAGTCCCTGTAGAGGGAACTTCACGACTTCTTCACAGTTATTCTTCCCGCAGGTGGGACAGGATGACCGTAGGGGGCTGCAATTGTGTATCGCCTTATCTCCACGTTATAAACTAGAGTTGATTGGAGTTGGATATGTCGCTTTCCCCATTAGGTGGATTCCGCTCTGCTGTGACTCCAGCAGATCACGCTCTGGTAAGATAGTTGCTCTTGATTTCAGGGCTTATTAAGAACAGAGTCCTCTGGCATGTTTCAGAATAGTTCTTTTTCTCCTTCCTCTGCCAGAAGTACAAGGGATTTTTTTTTTTCCTTTGTAAGGAACTACTGGTAGAAGTCCTGGAGGTAAAATTCACAAAAGTGTGAGGATCTTCTTATCACTGGGTTCCACTAGAATTGTTGTCTCTAAAGCTTGTCCACACTTAGCCTCCAGCAATTTTTCAGCTATAAGTTAAGTTTTCCTGTCTAGACCTGAGTGTGCAGAGATAGAATTTTGTCTTTCATTTTTTGTCATGCATTTCTACTCAGGTAAGTTGATTGTCTGTATCTGTCTGTCTCTCCAGTTCCAGTTTTAGGGGAGTTTTTCTCTGTGACCTCACTTATCTGATGAATCTACAAAGAGCTGTTGAATTGTCAAATTCTTCAGTTATTTATTTGCAGTTAGGATGGCATGAAGCCTTCTACTCTCCTTGCATCCTGAATCAGAAATCAGAAATCTTACATTTTATAGCATGCTATTTTTAGAAGATAGTAGTACTAGTAGTACTATCTATTTTTAAAAATAGTTCTCAAAAATGATGTGCAAGAAGTTGAGAAAACACTAATGAAGAATTCAGCATTCCTTTAATTTTTTTCCGATTAAACCACAATACATAGAATTGCATGTTGAGATAATTGAACAGACATTATCTATTAATTATTAATATGACTAAAGGTAGTATAAGATACAAATATTAGTGAAAAAGCAGCACTATGATAAATAGTTGAGATATTTCAGGCTTTGCTTTTATATATCCTGCTCTGTAATGGCCATAGTATATTTCAGATTTTTGCCATTTTCTTTGTGATTTTATATATACAAATGGGTAAACAGATAAAAGGGGGATGCATGTGAATCCCCTAAATGCATTATGGAGATTTGTTTTAAATGAAGTCCTAAAAATAAATATAATGTCACATAATGTGCATAGTGAATATTGTCTGTATGCAAACAAACAAACAAACAAACAAAAAAACTTAAGACAATTTTAGTAGGCCTGATTGGAAGAAAGAACAATTCATGAACTGGGTAACACATAGAACAAGAGGTTCAGAGAGCTCCACCTAGCAATGTGGGTGGGCAGTATTTTCAAAACCAGAAAAAAAGGCATCCAGAAACAGCTTGACATTTTTCCCATTTTAAAGGCTGATGTGATGAGGCACTTGCCTTACATGGACATGGTCTGGTCAGTTGGCAGCCTATTGGCTGAAGTTTGATGGCTGTGATTTACTGATACTCATCACAAGAATATACTTAAGTTAGGTTGTAGTAGGTGTATAATACTAAGATAAGCTGCAATTTTCTACTAGAAATTCAAAAGTATGGAGATGATTTGGGGCAAATTTAATTTAACAAAATTTAGTTGGATTTTATTTATACTTTTGAACGTATGTATCCTCCTGAGTCTAGCTCACTTGCATAATATTGTGTGTATGAGATTCACTCCTGATATATGTGGCTGTGGTTCCTTCATTTTCGTCTCTTCATAGTGTGATAATTAAAAGCATATACCATAATTCTGCAACTGCATACTTTTTGACGGACATTTGATTGTTTTCTGTTGGAGCTATTATGAACAGTGCTCTGTCTTGGTGAACATGTACATGGTATGAATTAAGTCTTTTTGAATTTGCTGTGCATGGATTCAGCTCTTTTGAGTATATACCCGGTAGTGGGATTGCTGGATCATATGGCAGGTCAATTTCTACTTTTGTAAGAAATCTCCACACTGTTTTCCACAGTGGCTTCACTAATTTATGTTCACACAATTTACAAGTGTTCCCCTGTCTCCACATACTCACCAGCATTTGTTACTCTCTCTGTTTTGAATTTTAGCCATTTGGACAAGAGTGAGGTGATATCTCATTGTGATTTTGATTTGCATTTCCCTGTTGCTTAGTGATGTTGAACATTTTTTTCTATATTTGTTGGCCACCTGTATTTCTTCTTTTGAGAACTCTCTGTTGAAGTCCTTTGCCTATTTCTCAACTAGATCGGTTGTTTCTGTTGTTGATTTATTAAATGTGTTGGTATATTCAGAATATTAATCCCCTGTCAGATAGATGGTTTGTAATATTATTTTCCCATTCTGTTCGAGATCTCTTCACTCTACTTATTATTTCTTTTGCTATGCAAAAGCTTCTGAGTTTGATGTAGTCCCATTTATATAGTCTTGCTTTTGTTACCTGTGCTTTTGGGCTCCTGTCCAAGAAGGTATCCTTTACATCAATGTCTTGGAGTGTTTCCCCTAGGTTATCTGCCAACAACTTCATAGTCCCAGGTCTTAAATTTAGGTCTTTGATCCACTTGAGTTGATTTTTGTATATAATGAAAAGTATAGATCTGATTTTAGTTTTCTCCATATATAAATCTAGTTTTGCCAGCACCATTTGTTGAAGAGATTATCCTTACTCCAGTGTATGGTCTGGGGACTTTTGTCAAATATCAGTTGGCCGCATGTATGTGGACTAATTTTTGTATTCTCTTATTCCATTGATCTATGTATTCGTTTTTATGCCAGTACCATGCTGTTTTAATTACTATTGATTTGCAGAATGCTTTGAAGTCAGATATTGTGATGTCTCAAGCTTGATTTTACTAGTTTGCAATGGATTTGGATATTTTGGGATTTTTGTGGTCGGGGCGCCAGATTCTGTCCTGGTTGCTCCTCTTCCTGTCCAGCTCTCTGCTGTGGCCTGGGAAGGCAGTGGAGGACAGCCCAAGTACTTGGGCCCTGCACCCACATGGGAGACCAGGAGAAGCACCTGGCTCCTGGCTTCGGATCAGCGAGGTGCGCTAGCCGCAGCAGGCCGGCCGCAGGACACTGGCCGCAGCGGCCATTGGGGGGTGAACCAACGGCAAAAGGAAGGCCTTTCTCTCTGTCTCTCCATCTCTCACTGTCCACTCTGCCTATTAAAAAAAAAAAGAAGAAGAAGAAGAAGAAACCTTTAAAAAAGATGTATTTATTTACTTGAAAGTCAATGTTACATAGAGAAAGAAGGAGATTCAGAGAGAGAGAGATCTTCCATCCGCTGGTTCACTCCCCAGTTGGCAGCAATGACCGGAGCTGCGCTGATCCAAAGCCAGGAGCCAGGAGCTTCCTCCGGGTCTCCCATGCCGGTGCAGGGGCCCAAAGACTCTGGCTATCTTTACTGCTTTTCCAGGCCATAGTAGAGCGCTGGATCAGAAGTGGAACAGCTGGGTCTCGAACCTGCACCCATATGGGAAGCTGGCACTGCAGGAGGTGGCTTAACCCACTATGCCACAGTGCTGGCCTCAGCATAGACATTTTAATAATATTGATTCTTCCCATCCATGAGCAAGGAATGTCTTTCCATTTTTTTTTTTTTGCGTCCTTGATGATTTCTTTCAACAATGTTTGATAATTTTCATTTTAGAGGTCTTTCACTTCTTTGGTTAAATTTATCTTAGATATTTGATTTTTTTTTTGTGGTTACTATGAATGGGATTTCTTTCTTGATTTCTCTTTCTGTGAGTTCATCATCAGCATACAATAAAGCCACTGATTTTTTTTGTATTTATTTTGTAACCTGAAACTTTACTGAATTGGTTAATCAATTCTAACAGTTTTTTTGGTGGAGTGTTCAGGTTTTCCATTTAAAACATCATGTCATCTGAAAACATGAATACTTTGACTTATTGTCAGTATATCCTACTACTCTCTTCCAGCCTGTAGAGTTTCCTCTGAGAAGTCTGAAGATAATCTAACTGGTTTTTCTTTATGTGTAACCTGATGCCTTTCTCTTACAGTCCTGAGGATTCTCTCCTTGTCTTTACTTCTGACAATTTGATGACAATATGCCTTGGAGAAGACCTTTTTTGGTTGGGTTCCCTTGGGGTTCTTTGAGCATCTTATATCTGGATGTCCATGTCTTTTTCAAAACCTAGGAAATTTTCAACTATTATTTCTTTTAGCAGGTTCTCAACATCTTTTTTCCTTTTCTTCTCCTTCAGGAATACTTATAACACAAATATTTAGTAGTTTATTTCACATAGACTTTCTTCATTCTTTTAAATTCTTTTATCTTTATTTTTGTCTGGTTGGGTTATTTCAAAATTCTTATCCTCAAGGTCAGAAATTCTTTCTTCCACTTGGTCTATTCTGCTGTTAAGCTCTCAATCATATTTTTTATTTCATTGATTGAATAGTTCATCTCCAAAATTTCTATTTGGTTCTTCTTAATGAGTTCTATCTCCTTAGTAATATTTTCAATCATGTCACTCATTGATTTCCTCATTTCTTTAACCTATCTCTATTCTCTTGCATCCCATTGAGTTTCCTTACAATCATTATTTTGAATTATTTACCTGTCATTTCATAGATTTCCTTCAGTTCAGCATCTAATTTTGGAAGATTGGTGTGTTCTTTAGGAGGCTTCATGCAACCTTGCATCTTTATTACTCCTGTGTCCAAACGTTGACGTATACCCATTTGCTGTATTCATCTCTTCCTTATGGAGTAAGTTTTATTGGAAAAGACTTTCTCATTTAGCTGGGATGCAGGATATCACTTGGCTTGTTGCTTTGTCTTTGGTTCTAAGTGAGCCCAAGAGGATAGTCTCTGAGTGATTTCTTTTGTATTAATCAATGTCAGCTTTGACACTGTGGTCTAGTCTGCTGCAGTTCATAGGGATAGAAGTGTCTCTGAGATGAATAAGGATTTCCTTGAGTGTATATCTTTGGCCCATAGAGAGTTCTGTGTCCATCTCCCTGGCAAATGTGATAGCCAGAGTCTTGTTCTTGGTGCTGAGGGAGAGAAAGGTGGCTGTACTCTTGTCTTACATGCAAGCCAATTGCTGTGGCTCTAGGACTGTGTAACACAAGCGGACCCTTACTGAGGTCCAACTAGGAGAGTCCAACTGGTTTTATGGTTTATAATACTAACAGCCCTTGTCCTAGGACTAGAGCATGTGAACTGAACCCTGTTCTACTCTGATAGGGTGACTATAAGGTATACAGGAGATTTTACTGTGGAGGGTATGAGCCTTGAGAGGTGGAATGCAAACAGGTTCTTTGCTGTGTCTACCAAATAGATTCCAGTAGCACCCGGAAATGTAGAAAGAATTGTTACAGTCCTGGTATTGCAGGCTATGGTGAGGTCATTACACAGACCTCCCAGGGTGGGAGCAGATTTTTTTATGGGCTGCTAACACATCTGGTATTAGCCCCCAGCAGCTTAGGTAAATCTCCCTGGCTCACACAGATTATGTGAGTGGAGCTCTGAGGCGAATGCCCAAAGTCTCCCACAGTTGCAGGATGAGGGGATCTGTTCTTTGCCCCAAACGTAGCCCTGACTCTGACTACAATGCTGGTAGGAGCAGATGAGAGGTGTGCTACATAGCTTTTTGCTGCCGTGTATGGCATTTTGTGTGCATGGGTGATGGAAGAAAGGAAAGCAATGCAGCTTTCTGCTCCAAGCTTGGCAGTTGCTCAGACCCCAGTCAGCTAGCTCTGCGGGCTGATGTAAAAGTCAGTGTGTGACTGTGGAATCCTCTCTCAGCTGAAAGTGTGAGCGGTGGGGCACACAGCAATTTCTTCTTACCTTGAGGTGGTAAGGTGATGCCTCACAGCCGCAGATGGCTGCTGCAGTGTCGCTGTCTTCTTTCCTCTTGCCCCATGGAGTTTCCATTGTTGTTGTTGTTATTGTTGTTTTCCACCTCTTTGCCAAAAATTTGCATCAGTCAGACCCCTGGAAACATAGCCCTTCCTTTTTTCTTTTTGCCTCAGAGCAGCTTAAGTTCCTGTGGCTATACCACATTCAGCCAACTTCAATTCATGGTTGCGGTATACTTTTAATTTGATTATTTAGTCTACAGCAGCTAGGTCTAGGAGGCCCCAGGTAGCAGTGGTCAGATGAGGAGTACCAAGACTTCACATCAGGAATCTCTGGTAATTGAGATCTTTGGTCCAGGCTTGGTCTCCAGTTAGCGCAGAGGCTGGGGGCTTACCACGTACAAGGAGTCAAGATGATATAGTGCGTCAGAACTGAGGGTACCATCCATACCCAAAGATGTACCCCACAAAACTGCATCCCTCCTGTCAGTCTTGGGGGGACCCAGGCATGGCTGCTAGGCTCAGCTCAATTTTACTTTTTATTCTGGGCCCGCAATAAAATGAGCTTTGGTGCTCATGCTAGCTGACTAGACTCAGCTGCATAGTCAAGACCTACATCACACTATTAAATAGAAGTAGTGATAGCGGCTTTCTTGTCTTGTTCTTGTGCTGAAAAAGTTGATTCAGGATATAAAAAATGAGACCAATTTAAGAAAATATTAATTTAATTAACTTTGAATGGAATGAGTTCCAACACAATTAAATTAATGAAACAGTATATGTTTGAAATCATCAAATGTATGCCTTATTTGAATTTTTTATTTTTGGTTTGCTTGGTTTCTTGAAGATTTAGTTGAAAGGCAGAGGTACAGAGAGAGAGAGAGAGGAGGAAGGGAGAGAGAGATCTTAAATCCACTGGTTCATTCCCCATGTGGCTGCAATGGCCAGGGTTGGGCCATGCTGAAGCCAGGAGTCAGTAACTTTATCCAGGTCACCCACATGGGTATCAGGGGCCACAGCACCTGGGTCATCTTCCACTGCTTTCCTAGGTGCATTAACAGAGAGCTGGATCCAAAGTGGAGCAGACGGGACATGAACCAGTGCCCATATGGGATGCCGGCATTGCAAGTGGTGACTTAACTTGCTGCACCACAACGTTGGCCCTAGTGTTTACTGTTTTGAATTAGCCTAAGTTAAACTTGCATGTTACATTTGATTACTTATAGATAATACTGAACTTTTTGAAAAAAGATGTGATCATAATTCACATGTATGAATTTGCATAAAATACATTTATCCAGTTTATGTAGATATTCTTGGAAGTAAACAGGTGAACAGCTAGCTACAAAGTAATTAATATCTAACCAGGGCTTTCTTAGCTATGCAGAATGATTTAGTGTTATGAAACAAGCTGGAGAAAATACAACTATTAAGATTAACAGAACTTGGAAATTTTTTCAGGATGGTAGTGAGACATGCCTTTCTGATCTGGGAACAAATCCAAGAGTAGTAACACAGTAATATGGAGCAGATAAAGACAACCTTATTACATAATTATTTCTTTTCAGAGAAGGCGACATTATTTTTGTGTGGACATGATAGATTTAAAAATTGGTTTGAGTACATATGCAAATTATTTAGGTAGTTGTTCATCAATCCCTAACAGCAATTTTAAAACATTGGAGCTTCTGTACTCATACTTAATGTAGAGAAACTGAAGGTGGTGTAACACGTTCCAAAGACGAAGATCTATAGACTCATATTCATGGGTGCAGCTATAATCTTAGGGAAAACCACATACATGATGGGTCATTCTTACATTTTGTGAATACTTTTCCTTAATTGCTGCGCAGAATGATTACATTCCAAACATCTGATAAATGGCCCAAATATTTTATTGATAGACAAGAGAAAATGTATCATAGTATAAAATGGTTCAAGGAGTTAAAAGTACCAAATGACTTACTCCAGATTACAGCTTAATGAGTTTCTACAAAATGTGAGTTCAGTTATACACTGTTTTTTTTTTTTTTAATCAAACATACTAGTAGATAAGAGAGAATGGATGGCCCAGAGGGCAAGGCTGCTTATCCCATCCTGGTTGGTGGTGAAAAAAACAACATCCATTATACTTATTTATCTTCTTATTATAAAGGGAAACTTCAAATAAAATTAAAGGAGAACAAAAAAGATTGCCAATACTTTGCACTCTCCAAAGTGATTTCCTCTGACACTAATAACAGTTTGGGAATAGAATATAGTTTAGCAATATAAGGGCACATTAAATCGTGCATGGAAAATGAAATTAAAAGATAAATTTAGGGTTGGGCATTTGGTGCTGTAGTTAAGACACTGTTTGGGATGCTTGAATTGCATATTGGAGTGCATAGTTCAAAACTTAGCTCTTCAGCTTTTGATCCAGCTTCCTGCTAATGCACACCCTGGGAGGCAGCAAGTGATGGCTCAAGTGCTTGTATACACTACCCACATGGAAGACCCAGATAGCGTTCCCAGCTCTTAGCTTCAGCCTGGCCAACTCAAGCTATTACGGCCATTGGAGGGCTAAATCAGCATATGGGAGATTTTTCTGCCTTTCTCTCTCTCTCTCTCTGTCTTTCAAATAAGCATAAAAAAAGGCAAGCTTATTTTGGTTCAGCAACTTTTGAAATCCATGTGTAATATTTTCATGACCTACATTTTCCATGAATTGTTTGAAGACTCCTCATATCCCTCATATGCATGCATTTCAAAAAATGTTTACACAGTAATAAATTCATCTTGTAATTCCATTTTCCATGAATTTTTCTAAGTGTCCTCACAGACACATACACACAAAAACGAAATGTTAGATAACATTTTAAATAGCTACTAAAGTTTTATTTACATAGATAAAAATTTTTAAGGTGGTATGCTTAACAAATCTAGCCATTTTTTCACTTCTTTCACTTTTTTAAATCATATTAACAAGGCTGCAGGAAAGTGGTGAGGAGTGAAGATTACACCAAAGATCTTTAATGAGTGTTTGAAAGTGGCATTTTCCTTTCTAATGGGGAATTTGTACATATATGTGTTTTAGGACGATAGCCACTATTCAAAAGCAAAGAACAACTTTAAAGGCACTAAAGCATAATACCAAAATAGTTTCAAAAGAGTTTTTTAAGTTCAAATATTGATCGGCAATACCTGAGAGTACCTGTTTTAACTACAATCTAACCAACATTGGCTATTGCTATAAGTATTATGAATTTCACAGGTGAATATGACATCTCACTAAATTTCCATTTCTTTTTTTTAAAGATTCATTTATTTATTTGAAAGTCAGAGTTACAGATAGGCAGAGACAGAGGAGAGCTTCTTCTGGGTCTCCTACACAGCTGCAGGGGCACAAGGACTGGGGCCATCTTCTACTGCTTTCCCAGGACACAGCAGAGAGCTGGATAAGAAGTGGAGCAGCCGAGACTCAAACCGGTGCCCATATGGGATGCCAGCACTGCAGGCGGCAGCTTTAGCTGCTACGCCACAGTGCTGGCCCCACAATTTCCATTTCTCATCTAGTTTTCTTGGATATTGCCAAATGTTTGCTGTCTACTTAGTATTTCCTTTTAAAAATACTTATTTATTTATTTATTTTAAAGATGAGAGGGAAAGGGACAGAGATCTCTTATTCTCTGATTCACTTTCCAAATGCTAGGACTGGGCCAGGGGCCAAGAACTAAGTCTGGATCTCCCATGTATGTGGCAGAGACCTAACTACTTGAGCCACCACCTACTGCCTTCTAGGGTAAGCTGGAATCAGGAGTCAAGCTGGAAATCAAACCCAAATCAGATGAGGGAGTCCCAAGTGAGATATCAGCCACTACATCAAATGCTCACCCTGTTTATTTCTTTTTATTCTTTATAGTTGTTTGTTGACATATTTCTTAGCTTTTCCTTTTGAAGCTACTTCTGCCCAAGGGCAGTTATTTCATTTGAGAGCAAGCAAGCAAGCGAGCAAGTGAGAGATACAAAGAGACAGATAGATCTTCCATCCACTGGTTCATTCTCCAAATGCCCACAACATCCAGGGTTGGGCCAGGCCAAAACCAGGAGCCTGGGGCACAATCTGGATCTCTCATGTAAGTGGCACGGACCCAAATACTTCAGCTATCATTTGCAGCCTGTTAGGATATGCACTAGTAGGAAGCCGGAGTCAGGATTTGAGCTAGGACGTGAACTGCAAAACACTGATTTAGGATGCAGGCGTCCCAAGTGGCATTTTTCAACTGCTGCATCAAATGTTTTCCCCTGTGTGACCTCTTCATATAAAAATAAATATTGCAACCAGCAATTTGTCATAATTGATGTTAATATTTTACAGTTTCTCATCATCTTACAATTTGCATTTGGTTAATAGAAATGTAGGATACAGCATTAATATAGTCAAATTGGCATTCTAAGTTTATTGAATTTTTTATTTTATTTTAAAAGCTTAAAGAGTTGTTATTTATTTCCTTTATCTGAGGCAGAAAGACAGAGACAGAGAGCTTCCATCTGCTGCTTCACTCCAGGAATGTCCACAATAGCTAGTGTTGGGCCCTTGCCAAAGCCAGAAGCTGGTAACTCAATTCAGGTCTCCCACATGGGACCCATCAGCTGCTGCCTCCCAGAATGTGCATGCGTATGAAGCTGGAATTGGTGGAACTGGTACTTGAACTTGAACTCAAGTACTCTGATAGGAGAGAAGGTGTTTTAAATATTTTGCCAAATGCCCACCCCTATTTTAAGGATTTTTAATGCTTGTTAATTTTATCCACAATAGAATCATATATGTTAAGTAAAGAAGAGCTGATATATCTAAAAAAAAAAATGTCTATTGTCCCAGTTTTCAAAGAGCCTTTCACATTCACTTTAATATTTTCTTGAATTGCCTGTGAGTATAGTTTTTGTACACTCAGGGAAGGTTTCATTTTGCTGTTACTGTTTCTTTTTTTATTTTCATTTTTAACAAAATGCATTCTGTTCCATTCTGCTAGAATTAAATGACATAATAATTCCTTTTGCTTCTCATGTTACATCCCACCACATCACATAATTCGTTTATTAAATAGTTATGGATTAGGCTATGGTGTAGTCATTAAGACACCACTTGGGACCCTCTCCCCACCCCCATCCCATATTGAAGTTCCTGGGTTGGAGTCCTGGCTCTGCTTCTGATTTCAGTTTCCTAATAATGCTCACTTTACTTATGTCAGAGGCACCAGGTTATGGCTCAGAGACTTTGGTCTCTGTCACCCACTTGGGAGAAAAGAATTGAATTCCTGGTTCCTGGCTTAGGTCTGAAACAAGCCCTGGCTGTTGCAAGTGTTTAGGTAATGAACCAGTATATGGAAGATGTCTCTCTACCCCATCTACCTTTCAAATAAAATGAAAATAACTAAATAAAAATTTTTAGATTTCCTCACTCCTCTTCCCATTTTTCATGCCATTCCTGCCAAATGGTCACCTTAGTGTCCTCTGAGATATCATGCATGCCCCTAGCCCAGTTAATCTACTCTCACTTTGTCACTTTGCCTGGAATTCTGTTTCCCCCAGATACCTCCAAGGCTCATTTCATCACCCAGGGCACTGTTAAAATATCAGCAAATTAGAAAGGCCTTTCTTCACCACCTATATAAAATTGCAAACCTCCTTGCCTTCCCAAATCCTTTATTCCCCTTATTTAACTTACCTACCTTTTTCTTCATAGCTTTAAAAATTACCTGACATGCTTTATGTTTATTTGCATTTTTTGTTCCCCACCACCAATGGAATGTATTCTCCATAGAGGAAAGGACTTTGCTCATTGCTGCATCTCAGTGTCTAGAAGAGTGTTGTATATGACCGTGATAAACGTACTTTAGGCTAGCAATGTGGTGCAGTGAGTTAAGCCGCCACTTGTAATAGTAGCATGTTTGAGTCTTGACTGCTCCACTTCCCATCCAGCTTCCTGCTAATGTTTCTGGGAAGGCAGTGGAAGACTGCTCAACTACTTGGTTCCCTGCCTCCCATGTGGGAGACCTGGAAGAATCCTGGATGGAGTGCCTTGCTACTCTACTGGCTTTGGCCTGGCCCTGACCTGACTTTTTTTTGTCATTTTAAGAGTGAACCTGACAGATCATTCATTCTCATGTTCTCTCTCTCTCTCTCTCTCTCTCTCTTCTCCTTCTCCTTCTCTTTCTCCTTAACCTGTTGAGCCAAATATCTGTGCCAGTGAGTGAGGGATTTAATTGAGGAGGTAAGGCCATGTAAAGACTTTGAATTTTGCTGTGTGTGAAGTGGTCTGCCATTGGATATTTAGAGCAGGAAAGTTAAATGATCTGACTTACATTTGTAAAAAATCACCTTGGCAGTTTATTCAATAGGACGTAGGAAGTAGAGGATGAGGGCAAAAAGATTTGTTAGGAAACTATTGAAATAATGTAGGTGATAGATGATGGCGATCTGAACAGGGCTGTTGACAATAGAGATGGTAAAAATCCTACAAGTATGAACATATTTTGAAAAATTAGTTATGATTTCCTGATAGGTTATGGAGTGTGATAAAAAGAATGAAGTCAAGAATATTCCAAGATTTTAAGACTAAAATTTTTAAGAAAGGAAATGACATTTACTAATGGAAGAAATACAAGGAGGAACATAACTAGAAGGTAAGGGGGCAATGGTTCGATTATTATGTAGTGTATGTAATTAAATTTTAAAATAGCTTAACTTTGTTGAAGAAATTCAACATTTTACCTTTCTATGGTTGTATGTTCATATTCCTCTAGAATTCTCAAGTTAAATTCCTAACTCCTTATGTGATGACATTGACAGGGCCTTTGGGGAAGTGACTAAATCATGAGGGCAGAACCTTCACTAATGGAATTCATGAATAGAGCCTGCCTAGGGAGTATATTGGCCCCGTCTGCCATGTAAGGATACGGAGAGAAGACATGATCTATAAGGAATGGACCTTCATCATACACCTAATCTCCCAGTGCCTTGATCTCAAATTCTCCAACTTCCAGAATTCAGAAATAAATTGTGGTTGCTCATAACAGAAATAGTAGCTTGTTACAGCAGTTGGAATGAACTAACATAAGCCTCTGTACCAGAATTTCTAGATCAGGGGTTAGAAAGTAACAGCTTGTATGCCAACTATGAGCCACCACATGTTTTTCTACGGCCACAAGCTAAAAAGGTTTTTACAAATGAACACCTTTGCCATCAACTTGAACACTAACTTTGAACCATATTGTACTGTAACCCACTCCCCAAAACTCTTATAGCCATAGTGTAAAAAAAAAAAAAACATACTCTTTATTTTCAATATTGCGGCTATATTTTGAATTTCATCAAATTTGAAATTTTTGAAACTTTTTTCTGCTATATAAATGCCTGTGTAATACTTTTGATGTTACCTCTTGTCCCATAAAGGCTGAAACATTTGCTATCTGTTCCTTCACAGAAACTATTTGCTGACCCCTCTTCTGGATATTTATGTGTACATAAGTATCTCCTGGGGACTATGGAGATAACTGTAGATTTCTGCTCTTCATCACACTGTCACCACTATTGCATTGACTTTGATTCAGTAAGCCAACGCTGAGTCCTAAGAATCTCGGTTCTAACAAAATATCCTGGTGATTCTGGCACACTTTGGGCCAAATTTTGAGAAATGCAATAGGCCGACATGCGTGAAGTAGCTTTCAATACTGCTTTTTAACTACATGTGGGCCAATACTTCCATACACATATGCTGGTAAATATCAGTTCATCATAATGATCTCACTGTAATGAATTGTAACAGGGACCAGCCTTGCCTGTAGCACTTTCCAGCTATTATCATTTGTCTAACTACCTTGCCTTAGAACACTGCATTGCTCAGGAACCACAGTCTTGTCTTTGGCCTAGGAAGTCTGTGATTCCTAATTTGAATCCATATAATAGATATACAGAGTTATTCTTGGATTCCTTGTGTTCGTCTTAGCTCCTTTTTATGCCCTCTTTATAATCTTTTTATATGTGTGAATGTATATATGCACATACCTACCCACTAATTCACTCATCCATTTAATTTCTCTACAAACACAAAGATTTTAACTTTACCATAATTAGCACTGCCTACCATCCCAACTGACATGCAAATCTTGAATTTTTAATAGCCTCAGTCCACCATTTGTGCCATAGTGATTACAGAAATTCAGCTAGTTGGGACATCTGTGTGCAGACAATAAAACAAAGAGAGCTTTAAAAGATCAAAACACCGTGACACATTTCAGAGTCACTGTTATTAAAAGTTAGAAATGATTGCTGGAATACCTTGATAAGAATTACATAAAGTTCTGGAGCTTTCAGATAGCGTACTTGAAACTAAGAAAACAAAGAGAAATAGTCTATTTTTCTGAGACAATTTATAGCATTAAATAGTGATGCTCCTTACAAAATTTCAGTGGGATGTCACAAGTTTTTATTCCTAAGGGCCACATCTTTCCTCTTCTGCATTCTTGTTGTTGTGGGCCTACAGTGATAGAAGAGACACATGGATCTCAGAGTTGTTGGGAAGAATTTTCATGACTTTTTCACTTTTGGTATTCAATCATCACTTCTACATGTTTTTGTAGAGCTCTGTTCCTGGATACAATGTTATTAACTAGTATATGACATAGGTGTGTTTTCCATTTTTTTTCCAATTACAAAACTGACTTGTTTGCATTCCAAAACAGGGGTATTCTATTTATCCTGGACTTCCTCTCTCTTTTAAGGATTCTTAATATTGACTTAGGTGTTCTTAATTGACTATGGTGTTCTTAATAATTCAATGAGCAACAATTGTATTTTACTTTTTTAGACACAGTTTACATATTGTTTCATGTATTTAATAACATTTTCAGTCATCCAGAAAACTGAATGATAGCCTTTGCACATTAAGCAAAAGAAACAGTTTCCCCAGAACAGTTAGCAATTCTCTAAAATTGTATCATCCAAGATTAGATAAAATACAATTCTCAGCTTAAATGATCTTCATGATGAACTCTGTTGTTGAGGTAAGTTTCTGGTCCTGTTTTCCACCCTATTTATCTCCTTTGAACATATTAAAGAGATCCATTTTCTTTGAGCAGAAAAATAGATTACAATTATGCTTCTCTCATGACTTAAAGATTAAAAAATAGTAAAAAAAAAAAGACCCAGTATTCTGAGGAACTCAATCTGCCTAAAATAAAATTGTTTTGCTTTTGGAGATTTAAGTAAGAGAAATTCCCAGTTCATGCTTGTTTTTCATTCTTTCACGATTTGCTTCACTTGTATCAAAATATAATGGGAATTTTCAGAAAATTGTGTCTTCCTATATATTTTTACCCTTTGCCTGAGAGGTTTCAAATTATTGTGGTATGTCTCCACAAAACAACTGAGCTTGCATATAGATTATTTCATTGCCTATGTTGCCCCTTCAAAAAAGTTTGGCAGTTTCTCTTAGCATTACCTCTTGTTATACTTGGAATACACTTTCTTACCATAAAATCCATCCCACATTAGCAGTACATATTTCCAGTTGTGTGACCCAGTATTTGGTATTCAACTGCTCCAGCCCACATGTACATCATGAAACCACAATTCCAAACAGATCCCATAGCTTTGTAGTTGGTTTAATCAGCATCATTATGAAATTTACATTCTCTAAAAAGAATATCTTCAGATAAATACATTCATTCACATATAAACAGTAGCCAAGTTTGTCATCCTCTACTGTGGCTTAACATGCAAGTCCTGGAACTTTATTGCAACAAAACGGTACAATATCACATACATGCACATCTGAGAATTACAAATAAATTTCCGAGGTGATGTTTGGAAAAACTACATAAACCAGAGATACTTTATATAATCTTGACTTGTTCAGCAAGAGTAGAGCTGAGATTAGGTGATGGAGGTAAGACAGTAGAGTAGATTAGCACCAGTCAATACTTAAGAAAAATAACGTACAAATGAAATACTCCTGAGGTTTAGTATCATTGCAGTAGTCAAATCAACCATAATAACAAAACAAATTGAATACAAACTGTGATGTTCGTCTTAACATGGATACCAAACTAGGCAGAGTTCTAATATCTTTACAGTGTACATTTACATTTGTAACATTTAAATTACAATTTCTTTCTCTATGTCCCTTCTTATAATTAATCTTGAGTTAATTTACAAATCCCTCATTATTTGAAGAAACAAATTCTTCATCATCTTTATTTAACTTTTATTATAATATAATAAAGCTACCCTTTATCCCACAAAGACTACAGTAAGGTATTCATTCCTTTCTAATGACACTGACATGTAATAGACTGTTGGGCAAGAAAACCAACTTACTGATCTATTTAGGGCATCCTAAAATACTGAAAAAGAACAGCTTGCAATTCCTATCTGTGTTTGTTGTATTCAGATGTTTAGACTGGCCAGAGTCTTCGAAGAGAGCTGAGTCTAAAAAGATTTCATTTGCCATCCTGTGTAAATTAGCTCAAAAAGTTTTCCTAAATGCCAGCAAATATTGATTTATAAAGTCCTTGATTTTTCAAAAGCATAATTTACCCTTTTGGAAATTTCAAAGAAGCATCAGAAGGATGTAAAAATATTTATTCTACATTATAGAAGTCTTATTTTTTTCATATGTAAAATGCTAACATCTGGTGTTTTACTTACCATTAGCTCTAAAACAAAGAAATAAATTTACTCTGAAAGTTATGCCTTACAATATCAGAAGGCATCCCTTTTCCTGTAGCATCCCTAAAATAACTAAATAAACTAAATTGTGAAGTAGCTTCAAACTTTTAATAAGAAATAGCGAGAATATTGAGCCTTTTATTCTCCAAATGGGAGACATTTTAAAACTGACTGCAACTTTTGAGGGTGAAAGTACTTGAAGTTTGTTTGTGTGTTTTTTAAGTTTCACAGGAATTCTATCCTCAGTATCAATACTTTGAGTTACTTAGTCCTTTCTCTTCTCAGATTTCCAACGGTAGCTAGATTATTTCTAAGTAATAACAATAATGCCCTAGAGCCAAGTGGGATACATTAACTCTCTTAAAGCTCCAAGGAATCAGTTGTAAGCTTACACTTCATGGGAAGTAAATAAGACCCTGAAATGTGTAAGCCTTAATTCATTTCAAATGGGCAAGTACTAGTATCTTGGGGATTACTCCGATCATGTGGTTCAACGTAAGAACAAAACTTATGGAGTAGTATTGGTCTTCAAGCAGCATGCCATTACTATATGAAAAGCATTCCTCTACAAATGGACTGTTTTATTTAAGGTATGCCATTTATTAGAGACTTTTTTTTGATTCAAGCTTATCCATCAAGTGTTAAACAATAATAGGAAGATAGCACAAGAAGAATGAAAGCAATGATAATACCTTAGTCTGCTATCAATCAGTTCTCAATTATTTCTTCATAGGATGAAATTTAATAAAAATGGCTTATCCTGTAATAACCCATTTCTCTTGCCAATTATTAATAGAAGAATTGGAAAGCAGAGGGACATAATTCACAGAATATGAATTCATTCATTCAACAAGTATTTGTGGAATGCCTACCATACTTCAGGTATTGTCATAGGTGCTGGAAATACTTCTATCATCTATCTTCAGTTGTCTATTTATGTTTCTTATTATTCTCTTATATTAGACCACTTATTTATAGAGAAGTTGGTATGCATTCCATTCCTAAGTTTCCCCTTAAAGAAGTAAGTAGTCTTACTTTTTCCCACGGGGCTAAAAATATCACTTACATGTATAACATTTTATTGTTACCCTTAGCCATTGATAATACTACAGGCAGCAGCAGTAAGTATGAAACTTCTTGTACAAAAAAGCCTTCTCCAAATAACCTTGACTATGAAGCCTTGCAATCACAAGGCAACAACTTCTTAATTTTTTTCTCTTCAGGCACATTGAAAATTTGTACAAGTGACTGTTTTGAAAAGCTAAGAAAACAAAACAAAACTTGTTTTAATCAAGCCATTCTTCAGCTGACCATTAACAGCATATTACTGATTATTCTGTGTTAGGAAATGGGTAACATGCTTTTTAAAATCCACTGTCACTAATTTGAGCTGTGCAATTGTGTTGCTCCTCCTTGGAAGGCTTAATTATTAGGAGTCCATTAAATGTTGCTAAAAATGAAAAGTACAACATTGAAAACTACCCAGGTGTTTTTGTTCAAATACTAATTATCTTTCTTTATATCCCCCTCCCTGATTTTCACCAACTGAATTTCCGGACTTTCTTTTTTAATGTTTCAGCAGGATCCTATAGAGGTATATTTTATCTTCACTTAGGCAGATTCTATTTCTCTTTTTCTTTATATTGGCTGTCCTTTCAAAGATAGTAATAATTTAAATATGTGCATAGTTCCAAAAAATGTATTGAATTCTTATACTATATTTTTACTTTTTAGAATTTTTAAAAATTTAAATACAATCAATGCATCTATCAAAGATTCAGGCTAACACTGATACGTCAGGTTTATAAATTTAAATGAAAACTAGTAATGGGTAAAAACGAATGGAGAAAATATACAATAAATAACTGCAAATATAACTTTTAAACCTTATTTGGAGTTTGATTGTTTTTATATATTTAATTATCAAAAATAATGTGAAGCAAGTATGCTCATAAAATAAGAAAACTTATATCCTTTTTTTTCCGTTTTCCATTTGTCAACTAAAGACTGTCTTGAAGGTGTTCCAAAATTTTAATACATGATCAATAGAATGTGGATTTTTATTTGCGTAGCAAATTTATGCTTTAACATGCTGTAGATATTTTTCTCAAACTCACATAACTCATAAGCAAGAGAGGTTCATAACAGCATTGTTTACAAATGTAAAAAATATTGAGAAACATATGAACCTTATTCAGTATCAAACTGCTTAGATAAGTTATAGTACACCACACAATGGAATACTATGCAATCATTAAAATAATGATATAGGTTGATATTTATTGGCATGAAAAGACGATTATGTTTCAGTTTGAAATTTTAAAAAATACAAAATAGAACACATAGGATGTTTTTAAAAATACGTAGGTATACATATGTTAAAAGATGTGGGAGTGTATGCACATACTAAAAGTATTAATAGTGGTTATCTCCGAACTGTGAAAATTTTACTTCTTCTTCTGCATTGTGTACACTTTTTACATATATTTCATATATGTAGCCAATAAAAACAATGATTTTAATTTCAAAAGTACTTGATAATGAATATAGATGTAGTTTTTAGATAAACAATTACATCAAACAGCTTATTCTCATTATTTTATGGTCAAAGAACTAACAAAAGTATTAACAAATTGTTTATTTATGTTTTATCAAGTATGAAAATGAAGATTACTATAAAAAGTAAGAAAAACCAAGTGACAACAGAGACAAAAGAACTTCTTACTATTGGTTCTGTAGTCTGAGTGAATCATATTTTTAAAAACCGTTATTTAAATTTTACATAAATTAGATACCTCTTGACTTTCCAAATAGATTTGTATTGATATATATTCAAAGAAAGGCAATACAGTAAAACATAAACATAAGTGTAACATGAATGGAAAGCAGCAATGAGAATAGGGAACTGCAGGTGAAAGCTGAAGAATCTGTAATGTAAACATTACAGGCTATGTAATATGACTGCAATATAAAACAGAACATTTTTCTGAATTTCCAATCAGCCAAAACATACAAAGAACCATGTTAAGCTAACAGTTCTCATATAATGGTTGGAGGTGTATGACTTTAGCAGCAAGAGACAACCAGTTCCTTAACTTCAAAACAAATGTGAATGTTTCCATATGGATGCATTCAAGAATTTAGGCGATAACAAAAAGTTTAATGGAAATGATCTTCAAAGGAGTTTTTCAGTACCATTCAATGGATTATTTACCTTTTATATTGACACTTGATAAAAGCTGAATGGTAAAATATTAACCTATCTTTAGATAAAGGAAATTCAGTGGAGTTAATTTAACATGATCCAAGGATACATACTAAAGGGTTTAGAAAAATAAGTGATAAGAGTTGTCCTTAGAGTGTCCGCAGGAAAGGTTTTTAAGATGCAACTTGCAATTCAAATAGCCACTGCCGAAAGTGTTAATTTCCTAAGGTACTGATTGAGAAAACAACTATATGTTCACTTTTCTGTATGTGAAGTTTATAAGTCAGCTCCCAACACTCGGTCAAAGTCACTACTAAGCCTGTGGTATTCTCACAATATATTTGAAAATGATACAAAAGCATAAAAATAAATAAAAGGCAGAAAAGAAATCTCACACAATTTCAAAACACAATTCGTTTAAAATAATAATTTAAAGTGACATTATATACAGATGTTCACTGGATCACATACATAGTACCCTGCTCTACTGATTTCTTATAAAGCAAGTTAAAAAGTTTTGCTGTGATAGCTTCAGAAATAAGGGTCATGCTGAGATTTACTGAAACAAGGAAGGAAATATACTCTATCGATTGCCTCACCTTGACTGTTAAGGAAAAAAATGTAGCGGAATAAACTTTATTCTACATATTCCTAAGGATATTATATCAAAAAATAGTACAAAATGACGATTTTACAATTAGAAATTATGCTCTTCACTAAAATGAACAAAGTTTTCTAATTTTACATTTTTGTTTCAAAAGAAAAGTATTCGCTTAAAAAAAAAAAAACCTATGAATTGGCATAAAACAACCCCTTATCACAAAGGAGCCCAAACTAAGTAGGCATCAGCTAAGGCTGAAACAAATTGAACATTCCTGACCTCACCACCTGCGTCTGGCCTGGCCCAGGGTGACATGCAAGGGCTTGGAACCCACTATGCGACCATTCATCTCATCCACTGCTTTGGTTGCCTCTTCAAAAGAGGAGAAGCACACAACACCAAACCCTTTGCCATGCCCCACTTCCATCATCACTTTGGCCCGGCTAATTGATCCAAAGGAAGAAAATTCCTCCTTCAGTTTCTCATCACTGATGCTCTCATCGAGGTTCTTAATATAGATAGGCACCCCTGGAGGGCGGCTTTTTTCTTTTAATCTTAGCCTCTCAAATCTCCGCCTTAACTCAGCCAGGCGTTCGATTTTCTTCTGCGCTCGCCCTACGTATAGGACTTTCCCATCGATGGACTTTCCATGCAGGTCTAGCACAGCCTTTTGGGCAGCCTCATGTGTCTCATATCTCACAAATCCAAAGCCTTTCGATTTCCCACTGGCATCTCTGATTACCTTGACACTTTCGGTTGGCCCGTATTCGCTGAACAGTTCCTTCAGTTTTTCGTCATCCATGTCATCGCCAAAGTTTTTAACGAAAACATTCGTGAAAGTTGCTCTATCCCTGGTTCTGACTTCAGCTGCCCGCTCTTCCGGGAATTTGAATCTGCCAACATACACCTGGCGGTTGTTGAGCCGCACTCCATTCATGTGCCAGATGGCCCTGTTGGCAGCAGCCAGGCTGTCAAAATGCACATAGGCATAGCCCTTAGAGCCGTGGTCATCGCTTACCACTTTGCAGGAGAGAATGTTCCCAAAAGCAGAAAATAAGTAAAACAGGGCCCTATTGTCTATGGATTTGTCCAGGTTTTTGATGAATATATTTCCAACTCCAGACTTCCTTAAGCGGTCATCTGGCTGTGACCACATGAGGCGGAAGGGTTTGCCGTTAATCAAATCAAAATTCATGGTGTTCAAGGCCCACTCGGCATCCGCCGGAAAGCGGAAGTTAACATAGCCATAGCCCAGGGGGCTGCGGGTCACCGGGTCACGGCAGATGCGGGTGAAGCGCAGAGGGCCAGCAGGCCTGAACTTCTTATACAGCATGTCCTCGGTGACATCTGGGTCCAAGTCACCTACATACAGGGCGGCCTTGAGGTATTTCTTTTTCTTGCCAGCAGGATTCGGCTCCCCGCTCCCCATCTCTCTGAGCACAGGGAGGAGGTTCTCTTGGGAGAGGAAAAAAAAAAAAAAAAAAAGGCTGCTTTCTCTAAGCTATGGGCCAAGCAGCTGTTCACGTACAGAAAAAGCCAAGGCAGGCGAAGGGAAGCTAAAAGCAGACTCAGAATCACTGTCGAGGCTGAGAAAATGAAGTTCAGAAACAGCTGGTCAGCAGGCTCAGAACAAACGCACCAGACAAAAAGGCACCCCAATAACGAATCTATTCTCCCTACAGGGACTGACAATTTTCACCCGTTCAGATGAAAAATCATTGTCAAAGGCCAGGATTCAGGAGGAAATTTCCCTTTTACCGTTCAATTGTAAGAAATCATCCAGCAGCTGCCTGGCTCCGCACATCTAGCATTGCTGACAGAGGCCTCGCGACCCGTTTTCTGCAGAAACACAGGCCTCGAGCTCCTGCGGGTGGAAAATGATAGCAACCAGGGCAGAGGCCGAGCGTGTATTCCTCCGCCGGCTGCCCGGCCGCTCGCGGGCAGGCTCGCCGCTCGCCAAGGCCGCTGAGCACTCAGCAGCAGCGAAAGGGCACGCTAGACACTTGGTGTGCTGGCCCCGGCCGGCAGGCTGCGGACAGCGCATCGGACAGAGAGACAGACAGACAGACACACGCGCGGGGAACCGCAGACCGCCCAGATACCCAAGATGCCCACTGGGTACGGACCGACTGAGGCGCGGTGATTTCGGCAGCCTGAGACTCGCGGCAGGTCCGGAGGGACTGACTGGCAGACGCGCGGTGGGTCAGCTCAGACGCGAGGCGGGTCCGGACAGATGCGGGGCGGAGTCAGCCGAGAAGGGCAGATGCGCGGCGGGCGGGCCCAGCGCGGACCGACGGACTCCGGGTTGCTTGCTGCGGGACAGACCGACTGGGGGACCAAGAGCCTGTAGCTGTGTGGGGGTGGGAGGGGGGCCGGGCGGGGCGCGAGGAAACCCGGAACCGTGCTAAGTAACTTCCCGCTTGCTCTGTGCCAAGACTAAAAAAATAAAAAAGGAGGAAAAAAAAATAGGAAAAATGAGATGGCTTTTATATTTTTCTTTCCTTCTTTTCAAAATTTTATTTATTGTAAAATAGTATACTTAAACTGCTCACCCCAAAATCACAGAAGGAGATGACCCACCTGGATGGAAGGACTTGCAAGTTAAAAAAAAAAAAAAAAAAAAAAAAAAAAAAAAAAAAAACTAATTACCCAAATCATTTTTTGCTTAGGAAAGAGGATAGAGGATACATATTACACTCTTTCTTGAGTGCATTGGAAAGTCAAGGTCGGCAGCTGTATTGGGCCCTCAATTCTGTGCTAAATGATCACAGGGTCAAATAGAACACAGGGCCATGTTGTGTTTGGCCTTTGTCCTTACTCCATTAATCGCCAACATAATGGTAGCATTATCCCCAGGTAGTAGGCAAAGAGGTTTTTTTTTTTTTTTTTCTGCTCTAATAATATTAAGATTTTAATGAGAGCCACAAAAGGGGTTTTGATATTTAGTGGCACAAAACGATGAAGCTGTATCACAGTTGCAAGATCTGTTAGTTAAAAGTTGCAGGAGCAATGCAAAACATACATAATAATTGTAGATGAATTGAACACCTTAAAATATAAAATGTAGGCATTTTAAACAATTAATTGAGAATTTCTTTTCTTTTTTTTTTTTTTTTTTGACAGGCAGAGTGGACAGTGAGAGAGAGAGACAGAGAGAAAGGTCTTCCTTTTGCTGTTGGTTCACCCTCCAATGGCCATCGTGGCCGGCGCACCGCACTGATCCGATGGCAGGAGCCAGGTACTTCTCCTGGTCTCCCATGGGGTGCAGGGCCCAAGCACCTGGGCCATCCTCCACTGCACTCCCGGGCCACAGCAGAGAGCTGGCCTGGAAGAGGGGCAACCGGGACAGAATCCGGCGCCCCAACCGGGACTAGAACCCGGTGTGCCGGCGCCGCTAGGTGGAGGATTAGCCTAGTGAGCCGCGGCACCGGCCTAATTGAGAATTTCAACATAAGTTGACTATTTTAAACCATTGCAAGGAAGAATGTGATGAGGTCACATTCAACTGAGATGTTTTCTAAGATCTCGCTTCAGAGGTGTTTCAGTAAAAGTTTTATTTATTTAAGTAGGGGAGAGAGAGAAAGAGAGTCAATGATTCACTCCTCAGATGCATGCAACATCCAGGCTGGGTCAGGCTGAAGACAGGAGGCCGGAACTCATTCTGGGTCTCCCAGGTGAGTGGCGGGACCCAAGCACTTGCTGTCTCCCAGGACACACGTTAGCTGGAAGCTGAATCACCAGCAGAGGCAGGACTTGAAACAGGCACTCTGATCACGGGATGTGGTGTTCCAAGCAGGGTCTTCACTTCTGTGCTGAACGTCCGCCCCTCCCTTCAGAGTTTTTCAGAAAATCAACAATAACTGTCATGCATAATTCCTCAAGCAGCCCCTCCACAGCTGCTTCCTCACAAGAGAAAAGTCTGACAAAACATAGCTCGGTGCATGTAGGCTTGTGAAGATCCTGATGAAGTATAGAAAGCAAGAAAAGGACATCACCTAAATGGTTGTGACTCTTAGAAGAAATTTTCAAACAGGCTAAATTCATTTGCTTCATTTTATTTTATTTACAACTTACAGTTTCTATTAGACTGTATAGTTAAGATGATGTTTATTTTTCCTAATTATTTACTCAAAAACTTAGTAATTCTCTTTATTGTGTTACTTTGCTTGTTTTCTCAGTTTCTTCCTTAGCTAAAACCTGGAGACTATATTAAAAAGGCAAATATCAACAAACAATATTATAGAGATAGGCTAATAAACTTGTGTGGTAGGGACGCTGTGACTAACATGCGGAAACACTAGTGAACATCTGCTTAGTTTATCGTATGGTGAACATATGTTTATAAACATCTTTCCTTAAATGCATCATTAGCAATGGGCTAGAACTCTGGTCTAGTTTTTATTTTTCTCATTTAAAAATACTAGTAGGTTTTTTTTATTATCTTGAAAATGCCTTGTTAAAATAACAACATAAATCCAGAGACTAATTCCCACAACCTCATCACTGATTTAAATCAATATTTTCATTTGTTCATGAAACCATCTAAGTGTTGCCCACATACAAATTAGTATGTACATATTTTCTTTAAATTATTGATAGAATTGGATTGTTAAAATACATTCTCAAATTAACTTTCTTTCAGCACTTATCAGCAATTTTGAGGTCATCGCAGTTTAGACATTCTAAACTACAGTGACCTTTTTTCTTTTGATGTTTTCAAGAGGCATAGAAACAAGTAGAGCAAGAGAGAGCTCGCTCTCCAGATGCCCACAATTCTCACGGCTAGGCCAGGCCAAAGCCAGAGACCTTAAACTTATTCCCGGTGTCCTACATGGGTAGCATGGACCCAACCACCAGGACCACTGCCATTGTCTCCTTTGGGCTACATTGTCCCGGAACTGGAATGGGAGCCACAGTGGGACATGGGCATCTTAACCTTCATTTTAATGGCTAGGCCAAATGCCTGGCCCTATTGTGAACTTTTTTTTTTAAGACAATTTATTTGAAAGGCAGAGTTACAGACAGAAAGTGGGGGAGGCAGGAAGAGAAATCGAGAGCTTACATCCACTGGTTCACTCCCCGATGGCCACAAAAGCTGGAGCTGGGCCAGGCTGAAGCCGGGAGCCAGGAGTTTTATCTGGGTCTCCCATGTGGGTGCAGGGACCCAAGAACTTGGACCATCTTCTACTGCTTTCCCAGGTGCATTAGCAGGGAACTGGATTGGAAGTGGAGCAGCCAGGACACTACTTAGCACCCACGCAGGATGCTGGCATTGCAGGAGGCAGCTTAACCTGCTGCACCACAGTAATGACCTTCCATGGTTAACTTTTATTATCAGATCAAATATCAGAAATTTTGAACTATTATGAAATAAGTGAATTTTAGTAGAGCTCCGTCTGCTAAGCAGATATCTATGGAGAAGGCATTTTCACCATAAATTGTTTAATCATTTTAACATTTAGATTGAGCAGTCTGGAATAAAGATCAGGTATCAACATTTCTCTGTAGTTTGTGTGTGTATAGTCTGTTAATCAGATTCATATATTAAAATTCATTAAAAATCTCTACTTAGATTCCTAAAAGTGTTGGTTGAAATATATTTGAGCATTTCTAAGTTGGGAAAACATTTTGCCTGAGGAAAGAATCATGTACAACTGGCATTGTAAGTGGATCCAACACACATTGTTGTTTACAGTTGATAGTAGTAATATGTCAGCATGGGTGGAAGAAGAGGAGAGTTGGGAATTTGTTTATTCAGCCTTGTCTTAACTGGCACTTTATACTGTTTTTCCAATAAAAAAAAATCTCTCCTGTATGAATTTCTGACACTTCATTATGGAAGTGGACTTATTACTATTTTATATGAAGACTGGGATGAGTGAACAAAATATTATAAATTAAAAACTTGATTACCTAGATGTCGGCTCATCTGTATTTACACAAAGAGAGGAAAATGATTTAACAAGAATGTGTAGGGCCGGCGCCGCGGCTCACTAGGCTAATCCTCTGCCTTGCTGCCCCGGCACACCAGGTTCTAGTCCTGGTCAGGGCGCCGGATTCTGTCCTGGTTGCTCCTCTTCCAGGCCAGCTCTCTGCTGTGGCCAGGGAGTGCAGTGGAGGATGGCCCAAGTGCTTGGGCCCTGCACCCCATGGGAGACCAGGACAAGCACCTGGCTCCTGCCATCGGATCAGTGCGGAGTGCTGGCCGCAGCGTGCCGGCCACGGCGGCCATTGGAGGGTGAACCAATGGCAAAGGAAGACCTTTCTCTCTGTCTCTCTCTCACTGTCCACTCTGCCTGTCAAAAAATAAATAAATAAAAAATAAATAAATAAATAAATAAAAGAATGTGTACAAACATACATTTCTATGGTAAGTTTTGGGGCCAGAGCAATTCTTTTTCTGTATTTCTAAAAATTTCATACTAAACCATGTGCTGGACAATAATCTTGATGCACTTTATTAAGATTAATAATCAAAGAATGGTTTAAGTGTGCTTTTGTGACCATACTTCCTACAGTTAGAAAGTAAGAAGGAACCAGAAAAATTTGAGCATATTTTACAATCAAAAGAGATTTCTACTAAATTATCAATAAGCCTCTTTCGATTTCATTCTTTAATATTTTATGAAAATGTCCATATGCTAAAATGATAGTGTTAGCGTTTAGATATTTATTCAAGATTGTAGCTGGAATTGAAACTTTTATAACTCCAGAGGATTTGTTGGAAATTATGAAAGCAGTTTTAAATAAAGATTTTAATCATTTTCCTTTTCTATCGTGAACTAAATTCTTATTGAACTAAAAATATTTAGCATTCTCTCTCTCATGATAAATATTCTCAGAAAACTAGATACAGAGGGAAGTAACTTCAATGTAATAAAAGCCATGAAAAGCCCACAAGTAACACCATATGCTACAATGAAAAATGAAAAGCTATTTCTTCAAGATAAGGAGCAAGGCATGGATGCTCACTCTAGCCACTTCTATTGAATATAGTACTGGAAATTCTGGCCACAGCAATTATGCAAGAGAAAGAAAAAGATACCCAAATTGAAAAGGAAAAAATAAAATTGTCTTTGTTTGAAGATCACATAAGCTTATCTGAAAAAAAAAAAAAACTTCATCAAAAAAAGACTGCTAAAAGTTATAAATGATTTTAGTAAAGTTGTAGATTGCAAAATCAATATATAAGAAATCAGGTGCATTACTATATACCAACGAATAAGTATCAGAAAGGAAACGAGGTGGGCACTTGGCATAGTAATTAAGACACCTGCATCTCATATCTAAGGTTGGGGTTCAAGTACTAACTCTACTTCTGATTTAAATGTCTTGCCAATGCCCGCCCTACAGGAAGTAGGTGAAAGCTCAAGTACTATATTCCCTGCAACCCATGTGGAAGATCTAGATTGAGTTCCTGGCTCCTGTCTTCAGCCTGGCCAAATCCCAGATATTCAAGGCATATGGCAACTGAACCAGATCTCTCTCTCTCTCTCTCTCCCTCAGATTTTCAAATAAATGAAAATCTAGAACTAAGCATTTTAAAACATAAAGGAAATTAAGAAAACTATTCTGTTAACAATAGCATCAAAAAGAATAAAATGCTTACAAATAAACTTGACCAAAATGTTGCAAGACTTGTATACTGAAAACTTCAAATCATCCATGAGTGAAGTCAAAGAAGACACAAATAAATGTAACAATAATCTTGGCTCATATTATGTCCATATACCAAAATATAATGGACATATAGTGGCCACATTACCAAAAGAAATCTGTAGATTCACGCAATTCCTGCCAAATTCCCAATGACATTTTTTAGAGAAATATAAAACACACACACAACTTAAATTTCCTATGGAGACACAATAGACCACGAATAGACAAAGAAATGTGAGAAAGAGGAAAACGTAGGAGGCACCGCATTTCACAATTTCAAAATATATTATGAAGTTATAATAATAAATGCAGTGTAGTAAGGGACAAGAAAACAGGCATACAGGCCAATGGAACAGAATAGAGGTCTCAGGAAAAAAAAACTCACACATACAGAGACAATAAAATGTAAAAAGGATTGTTTTTCTTACATGGTCTTGGGAAAAATCAATATCCACATGCAAATAAATAAAATCGAATCCTTACCTTACCCTAAATCATGCACAAAAATCAAATCAACTTGGATTAAAGACCTGAAATTTTATAATATCTAGAAGCAAAAAGGAGGGATGAATTTTGTGACATTGATCTTGGACATGACAAGTAGTAAGAGCAGAAACAGGGTCCAACGCTGTGGTGTAGCGGGTTAAGCCTCTGCCTGTGGTGCTGGTATCCCATATGGGAACTGGTTCAAGACTCACCGCTCCACTTCAGATCCAGCTCTCTGCTATGGTCTGGGAAAACAGTGGAAGATGGCCCAACAGCTTGGGTCCTTGCACCCAAATAGGAGACCCAAAAGAAGCTCCTGGCTCCTGGCTTCAGATCGGCTCAGTCTGGCCTTTGCAGCCATTTGGGGAGTAAACCAGCAGATGGAAGATTCTCTCTCTGCCTCTGCCTCTGCCTCTGCCTCTGCCTCTGCCTCTGCCCCTGCCCTTTTGTAACCCTTCCTTTCAAATAAATAAATACATCTTAAAAAAAAAAAGCATAACAGGCAAATGGAACTATATCAAGCTAAAAATATTCCACAAAGCAAAAAATAAAGTCAACAGAGTGAAAAGAAAACTTACGCAATGGGAGAAAACATTTGCATATCATACATTTGATAAGAATTTAATACAGTATATAAGGAACACTTACAACTCAATAGTAATGAAACCAAACAACTTGAAAACACATTTCTCAAAAGGAGGCATACAAATGGCCAATGAATATATATGAAAAGATGTGCAACATCGCTAGTCACCGAGAAAATGCAAATCAAAACCACAATGAGATATCACTTCACATCTGTTGGGATAGTTCTTATAAAAAGACAAAACAAATGAGACAAAATCCCCAAGTGTTGACAAGGATGTTCAAAGTTTGGAACCCTATGGGGTTTCTAAAAAACTACAATTCAGCTTCTGGGTACAAATCCAAAAGAATAAGAACTGTCTTGGTCATCAAAGAGATGTTTGCACCCCTATGTTTGTTATAACATTATTTGCAGCAACCAAGATATGAAAACAACGATATGGAAAATGTAATATATGTATACACATATATAGACACACATAGTGGAATATTATTTAGACAGTAAAAGAATGAAATTCTATCATTTGCAGAAAAATACATGCAACAAGTAGACATTGTGTTAAGTGAAATAAGCCAGACACAGAAAACAAATACTGTATGTTCTTCATATGAGGAAGCTAATGGAAAACCTCAGTCTGAACACAGAATAACAGCTACTAGGGTTGTAAGGGGTGGAGGGGATTAAGGGAGAGTGAGTAACCAGTACCAAATTAGAGTTAGATGGAGTGAATAAGTTCCTAGTTTTACACAGCATAGTGGAGTGACTACAGTTCACAATAATCTGTTGTATATTTTATGAGCAAATAGAAGAAAAGAACTCCAAGGCTCCAATCATAAAGTAATGTCCAAGAGGGCAAAAGTTGGGTTGCTCTGATTTTTCCAGTATACATGTATTGAAATGTCATACTCTGGCCCATAGAATATATAATTATTGTTAATAAAACCTTAAAAATAAATTAAAATAATAATATATATAGTGCATGAAATCATGAAGAAAACTGGGCATTAAAATGTATATTTAATAAAAATATAACAAATGTAGACATATTTTGGGTTAGTTTGATGTCTCTGTAGAGTGCTTTTTATTTTAAAATATTTAATTTGCAAAGATTGTGTATATTTAATGTGTACAATGTGGTGATTTGATATTCATTGTGCAATGATTATCACAATCTTAATTGGCATATCTATATTTAATTTACAAAGATTGTGTGTATAATGTGATGATTTTATATTCATTCATTGTGTAATGATTATCACAATCACATTAATTGGCACATCCTAGGATACTCTTGTAATTAAACCCCATTAGTATAAACTAAATCCACAGAATACTCCATGTGAATTTATGTGATTGACATGTATTCATAATCCAGTCTATTTAGGGTTTTATATTGTATTTAACATGTTGAATCAAGGTATTTTATTTAATGATACATTGAAATAGGAGGAATATTGCCTCCATGGCAGATAGTTTCAGACACGTTTCTTTCTCCTTGCTAAGGCCTATTAACTTGTGTGTCTCATATGGAAAACACACACTCCACACTCTCTGATTAAAAGTCCTCAGATAGCCATTTCACTTGACCCAGAAGAAATCACATGACTATTAAATGTGAATTTTATACTTTATTTTCATTTTATTTTAAAATAGTGATAAACTACTTTAGAACAAGCTTTGCATATTAATTTTTAACTGTGTAGTTCAGTAGCATTAGATACATTTACATTGTTGCACAACCATCACCACTATCCCTCTATCTATTTTTGGAACTGCTTTCTTTAAAAAAAAAAAAAAAAGATTTATTTATTTATTTATTTGTAAGGCAGAGTTACAGAGAGGCAGAGGCAGACAGAGAGAGAGAAAAAGAGAGAGATCTTCCATCCACTGGTTCAATCCCCAAATTGCTGAAACAGCCAGGACTAAGCCAGGAAGCTGGGAGCCAGGAGCTTCTACTTCTCCCACATGGGTGCAGGGTCCCAAGCACTTGGGCCATCTTCCGCTGCTCTCCCAGGTACATAATCAGGGGGCTGGATCAGAATTGTAGCAGCCAGGACTTGAACCGGAGCCCATATAGGATGCCAGTGCTGCAGGCAGTGGCTTTACCGACTATGCCACAATGCCACCATCACATAACGATTTTAAATAAAAGTGAAATAAAACTGAAACTCTGTACCCATTAATCTATGCTTTTAGGTGATGCTTAAATTATATTAAAGCATTTCCCTGTTGCTGTTCATTAAAACAGCTTTTATTTATTTTATTGTCATAACACACAAAGTTACAATAAGAATCCTTATTAAAATAATTTTATATGATTGCTCCCACTTCTATTAGCCAGTTTCTCAGAATTGAGGAGTGCACAATTAAACGGTATGTGTATCATTAAATGTTAATATATACTGTAAGACTTGTTTCAAAAATACTGTATAGCACTTTACCTTTTTTACTAACAACATGAAAAATTAGAAGAAATCAGTAATTACAATAAAATAGGAATTACCAAATTTGATTGAATGGAAACATGAAAAACAATTGCCATAAAACATATTATAGAAGGATTGCACATATATTATTAGAAAAACAAGCACAGGAGGTTTTATAGTTGAGTACTGTTACATCACCTTTAAGATCATACATGTAGGGCCAATGCTCTTTCAAACATGAAAATGCATATCTAGTCAGACAGAAACTTCTCCTAGAATCATTTTTGTAAAATTATCTCTGAAAGAGAAATCTTATAAATTCAGCCCATCTTTTTAAAAAAAAAAAACATTTATTTATTTTTATTTGAAAGAATTACACAGAGAGAAGAGAGGCAGAGAGAGGTCTTCCATCCATTGATTAACTCCCCACTTGGCTGCAATGGCTGGAGCTGTACCGATCTGAAGCCAGGAGCCAGGAGCCAGGAGATTCTTCCAGGTCTCCCATGTGAGTGCAGGGGCCCAAGGACTTGGACCATCTTCTACTGCTTTCTCAGGCCATAGCAGAGAGTTGGACAGGAAGTGGAGCAGTCTGGACTTGAACCGGCGCCCACATGGGATGCCAGCACCACAGGCGGCGGCTTTTCCTGCTACGCCACAGTGCAGGCTCCTCAGCCCATTTTTCAAGCCAGGCTAAATGTATAGATTCAGCTGGGATAAACATTGACTCAATTAGTTGTGTGCATTTGGGGGCAGATTGTAAGAGCAGGGTTACATGTTATCAAGTAAGGATTTTGAAGGGGATAGGTGACGGGAAGAAACTAAAGACTGCTCCTTTAGAATGTCAAAACAAAACAAAACATATGACAGTTATTGACAATCATATCAGTGTTTTTCTTATGTTCTAGACTTCAGAAATATAAAACATGAAGAACAGTCTTCCATAGATAAGAACTGAAAATTGAAACAAACAGATGATTGAGGAAAAACGTGTTTTTACTGACATAAAAGTACAAATGTAAAACAATAAGTTATTGTCTAATCCATATCCATGGAGGATCATAGCATAGGGGTTTTTTTTTTCCTCTTAAAGTATCCTATGTCCCCAAATCCTTGTCTTCGGGCTATAAACATACTTAAGTACTTAGACAATTTCCCATGAAAATTAGTGGGACTATTCTTGTGTATTTCTTAGTCACCTGTATTATTTACACAGGAGGAAACAGCAACTGATTCTTTCACTATGGAATTTCCTCTCCATGTCTTTCTTTGGAAGCGATGACATAACAAAAGCATTTTACCTCTTTAAAATGTATGAATATTTCTACTATTATTTTATTAAAATTATGCATTTACTTCCTTATTCTGCCCTTTAAAACAAATTCCTGTGCACTATTTGGTAGCCTATATGGCAATACTAGAAAGTGACCATTTGAAAACTTGGAGAAACTTTGAGTTTTAAAGTGGATTAATCCATCTGATCTAATTACTTTGCTGTCCCCAATAAAGAATCATCAGTAATGCTTGACTTTTGATTTATGCTATATCATAATAATTATTCATTGAATTGGAGCAATTTCCATCAGAAATACAGTCCTCTTCAGAATGCTTAAATTTAAACAGGAGGGATAAAAAATCAAAGCTAGAAGACATCATGTGATTGTTACTGTTGACTACACTATCCATTTTTCCCTTAGTATTTGTTTATATAATCTGTTTAAGTCTTAATACTAGATGTTGATTGCTAAAACAACTCTGAAACTGATGTACTTTTAGAATAAAAATCATTCATTAATAATGAGGAGACATTTCTCTTGGTTAGTTTATATACCTATCTATGGTTCCAATATCAAAATGACCTTTAGAATGTTTGGACATTATTCATCAACTGAAGTGAACTCTGTTTCAATTTGACTGTTAGGCATTTAGTGTTTGCTTCAACTGTACCTCATCCTCAATCCAATATTTACTTTTCTTCATATAACTGTTTCAGAAACTTATCCAATTTTCATGACATTTGATATGTCATGTTATCAAGTTCAATTTTAAGAACTATTTGTGATTCTTTCACCTACTTTCATAAGATGTATTTTTTGAGGGTCCCCTATGTGTCAGGCATTGTTTTTGACACAATGGATAGAGTCTTGAACCAGAAAGACATGGTCTGTGCAATACACAATAGTTTTACATTCAAAAGTGAGAAATTTTATAAACAAACAAAAAACCAAATAGATTCTAACTTACAGTAGTTTTATATAGAAAATAAATTGGGTGATGTGATAACAGTGGGCTGTTTGTCTTGAATAAAATGGATCTTAATAAACATTCTCAAATGGGCATACATTTTAAAAACTTATAAAAGTTTTAAATGAACTTTATGTTGATTAATATAACTAGAAATTCTTGCACAGAATGAGGTCCACAGACATCATATAAGTCATTTCAGCTTCACAGAATAGCAATTCAGTAAGAAAGGATGTGGTCATACTGAAAACAACACAAGAGCACTTTAAAAAGTTTGTGGAAAAATGGGATTAGAAGATAAATTTACTGGTGGCTGGTGTTGTGGCATAGTGGGTTAAGCCACTACCATAGTCACTGGCATCCCATATGGGAGCCAGTTCCAGTTCCAGCTGCTCCACTTCTGATCTATCTCCCTGCTAATGGCCTGGGAAAAGCAGCATCAGATGACCTAAGTGTATGGACTCCTGCCACCCATGTGAGAAACCTGGAAGAGTCTTCTGGCTCCTGGCTTTGGCCTGGCCCAGGCCTGGCCACTGCAGCCATCTAGGGAGTGAACCAATAGATGGAAGATCTCTCTCTTTGTCTCTAACTCTCTCTGTAACTCTGACTTTCAAATAAATAAATAAATCTTTTAAAAAAGAAGATAAATTTATTATGGTGCCAAAAATTTTGAAATCTATACATAACAGAGGTCTTTAAAAAGTTAATAGAAAATATGTATAAGAAAAACTATGAATAGATTGTGAAAATTTTTTTGCAGCAAAATAAACTTATCTTTTAATTCCTCTTTCCATGATGTTTTTAAAAAATATTTATTTTATTTGAAAACTAGAGTGACAGAGAGAGGGGGAGATCTTTCATCTATAGTTTTACTCTCCAAATGACTGCCATAGCCAGGACAGGGCCAGGCCCAAGCCAAAAGCCCAGAACTTTGTCCTGTTCTCCCACATGGATGACAGGAACTCAGTTGGGCCATCATCTGCTGCCTCCAAGTTTCATTAGCAGGAATCTGAATTGAAAACATGGAGTCGCCTGGACATGAACCAGTACTCAGATATGGGATGCCGATGTCCCAGGCAACAGTTTAACCCAGTGCCCCATAACATCTACCTCTCCACAAACTTTTTTTTTTTTTTTTTTGACAGGCAGAGTTAGACAGTGAGAGAGAGAGAGACAGAGAGAAAGGTCTTCCTTTGCCTTTGGTTCACCCTCCAATGGCCGCCCTGGCCGGAGCGCTGTGGCCGGCGCACCGCACTGATCCGATGGCAGGAGCCAGGTGCTTATCCTGGTCTCCCATGGGGTGCAGGGCCCAAGGACTTGGGCCATCCTCCACTGCACTCCCTGGCCACAGCAGAGAGCCCCGACCGGGACCAGAACCTGGTGTGCCTGCGCCGCAAGGCGGAGGATTAGCCTAGTGAGCCGTGGCGCCGGCTCCACAAACTTTTAAAAGTACCCTACATGTTTAGAATTTATTATGCCCATGATATTTTTTTTCAAGCTTTGGAAAATAAGGATCAAGCATTAATGTGGTAATTCAACTAGTTTTTTCTATGAACTGAGTTCTTAGAATGATTGCAGAGAAGGTTAAATTAAATAGTAACCAGGTGAATAATTGCTGTAAGGAAATGAGAACAAAATGTTTAAGATAACTTTATGATGTCTACTTATTCATATGAATAGAGACTCTTTTTGAAAATTAATTCTGTATATTTTGCATGTGGCCCCCAGCCAGGTTCAAATTCTGATTAATCCGTGCTGTTGTGATAGAATGTCTCTCCACGTGCTACCCTCCTCCAGTTTTGCTGCTCACACTAGAGTGGTGGTTCCGGATTTAGAACATGAAGATAAAGGTGCTAAATATATTTCTTTGCATCGCTGAACTATTCTTGTCTGCTCTAACTGTAAGTACCTTAAAATAACTACATTTTGAAGGATCACTTGAAGTGTAAAAACTGAAAAGTAAAAGAAAGCAAAAGAAAGAAACCTTTAAAATGAAAGATAATTCACTTTCTACTTAATATTTTTCTATTTAGGTAGTTTCAGAAAGGTCTACAAATAAAAGTATGTTATTATTTTTCCTTTTCCATGTCATATATATATATATGTATTTCCAAGTCATATATATATATATATATATATATATATATATATATGTATTTCCAAAGGTTGATGGAGGCACAGGCATTTAGTGGAAAGACATCTGAATCCCACATTGGAGCAGCTGGGTTTAATTTCTGACTCTGTCTACTGACTGCTGCTTCCCACCAATGTAGATCACAGGATGCATTGGTGATGACTCAAGTAATTGGGTTCCTGCCACCGATGTGGGAGACCTAGATTCTGTTCCCAACTCCTGGCTCCAGCCCTTGCCTATCTCCAGCCATTACAGGTCTCTGAGAGTGAACCACTGAATGATACCTAGCTTGCTCTCTCGTTCTCTCTTCCTCTCTCTCTCTTTCTCTCTCTGCCTCTCAAGTAAAAACAAATAATGAAAATGCATATTATGAAAAAATTAGTAGATTTCAAATTTTTTGCTGCAGAATAATTTTAATTCTATTTTTCATGAACTTTTTGAAATACTTTTATACTATTCCCTTCTTTTCTCTGCCTTTTGAAGTCCATCTTCCATGCTTAGCTTCATTTAACTATTTCAAGAAAGACTACTCCATTTTGGGCCCTTTTAGCTGTCTTCTATCTCTTCTTGTTTCATTCTTTTTCAGTCTATTTTATCATTTGATGATGTTCCCTTTTGTTTATGCTGTACTTATATTACTGGACCTGTTTTCTTGGAAAAGGTAAAAGATGCTGAGGAATGACTTCTGAATTTTATACTTGCAAAGAATGTAATTTTCCTTCATTCTTGTTTATTTGAATTGAATTGAAATGACCTACAATTAATTGAGTTGAGAAATGTTAGGCTGGATGAACAAATATTTAGGTTGTGTTTCTTCTTATAGCCAAGTCAGACAAGACTAACTAGTAATTCCACTGAGAGTGGACATGGTTTCACCATAGATTTGACCTTTAAGATGTAGTCTATTTTGGATGCCAACTACATTGAGTCCACAGTTAATTATTTATTCCATTAGTGTGGAATAAAAAACAGGTACATTCTTAAAGAAGATATAATTTCCAGTTCCAATCAGAACTGAAATAGGAAATAGTAAATCTAAACATCTTCTGACCAAAAGGAAAGTTTGGGGCCAGATATTTTATTTTTTACAGATCCAGAATTGTTGTATTATAAAGCCTGAGGTTATAGTTATCTTGAAGAAACATTATTTTAAACTCTGAGTATTTTAACTTCACCTAAGTATGGTGCTTTTTAAAAAAATCATCCTTTTGGTTGTTAGAAGCAATTTGCATTCAGCTTTCAACTTCAAAATTCAAACAGTGAATTGAACACATTGCTTTCTATAATATGTTATACTATTATGCAGGGAATTTTTAGATGTAGACAAGGGAGATTCCCTGCAAAGCAAATTTGTCTTCTGATCTTAACAAAGACTTAAGGTCAGTTTTTGAGGACTGGGAAAGCATGGATGACAAACCAATTATACAGCTACAACTTCTCCTATCCTAACATATATCCTCTTGGTTGAAATTATACAGACAATCATACCAGTTTTTGCTATCTGTGAAGCAAATGTACACTCATTTCCCCTTTGTACTTACAAGTTGTGGATAAATTAACACTAATGGAAACTGATGTATGAAAAATTAAAAATTCAATAAATCTCTGTTGTTACCAATATTTCATACACTATTTCCTCAACATAAATAGTATCTCCAGGGTAGCCTTTGATTTTTGTGTATACTATTAAATATTTGTTTTAAAT
Source organism: Oryctolagus cuniculus (assembly GCF_964237555.1). Lineage (NCBI taxonomy): Eukaryota > Metazoa > Chordata > Mammalia > Lagomorpha > Leporidae > Oryctolagus > Oryctolagus cuniculus. Next base: position 58,467,976 of record NC_091453.1, read on the forward strand.
ATTTTATTTATATGAGACGTAGATTTACAGAAAGTAAGAGGGAGAGACAGAGAGAGGTCTTCCATTTGCTGGTTCACTCCCCAAATGGCTGCAATGGCCAGAGATGGGACAATCCAAAGCCGGAAGCTGAGAGCTTCTTCCCGGTGCAGGGGTCCAAGCACTTGTGTCATCTTCTACTGCTTTTCCAGGCCATAGCAGAGAGCTGGATTGGAAGAGGAGTAGCCAGGACTAGAACTGGCTCCCACATGAGATGCCGGCATTGCAGGTGAATGAGCCTACTGTGCTACAACACTGGCCCCAAATAATGTTTTATGGATTTTTAAAGAAACTATGACTAGAGAAGGTGATTTTGATAGCTAACTGCCATTCATACTATCCTACTGTCACAACATAATCAGGTACTTCCCCAAAACTTGTCTTCATTGCTACCCTGAAACTCAGGGACTTATCCTAAACATGAATTTTTGCATGTTGAACCTTGACTTTTGATTTGGTTCTTCACGATAGTAGCAGATAGTGACCTTCCAACATTTTTATAAAATTAAGACTATTTTGGATCAATTTTAGAATAAGCAGAATTGAATATAAAGTATAGAGAGCTCTCCAGGAGTTAGTAAACATAGCCTCCTCTCATCAACATTCTGCACTAATGAATGAACCAATATTGACATGTAATTTTCAAAAAAGTTCATAACTTTATTTTAGGATTCAATCATTTTGTTGTATGTTTTATGTATCTTGATAAATTCATATGGCATATATGCTTCATTACAGTATCAGACAGAACAATTTCCGTTCCCTTCAAAATCCCTGCAGCTATACTTATTTGTTCCTCTTTCCCTGACACCTCTGGTGACCAATCTTTTCACTGTCTCTGTAGTTTGCTTTTTCAAAAATGTCATATAATTGGAATCCTAGAGAATAAAGCCTTCAGATTTGACTTCTTTCACTTACTAATCGGCATTTAAGTTTCCTCCGTGTCTTTTCATAGCATGATAGATCATTTTTAGTTATATGAGAAGATTTATCATGGGAATTGGCTCATGAGATTATGGACACAAAGAAGTTCCATAAGCCGAAGAGCCCAGAAATCCAGTGATACAGTTTTGTCTGAATTCCAAGGCTGGAAAAATACAGAAGGTTACGTAACTCTCAGTTCAAGGTTGACGGCCTGAGAACTGGGATGGGATGCGGTTACTGTGAGTCCTGCAGTCTGAACAAACAACAACCAAGGAACTCAGATGTTTGAGGGCAGTAGAGAATGGATCCTCCATATTAAAAAAGGAGAGGGAGAATTCATGTTTCCTCTACCTTTTGGTTCTGTTCAGGCCATAAATTGATTGGCTAATGACCATCCACATTGGAGAGAGCAGACTTTCTTTACTCAGCCTATTGATTTAAATGCCAGTCTCTTTGAGAAACACATTCACCAACATAATTAAGAAGATTTCTTTCACTAGATATCAGAGCATCCCTTAGCCCAGGCAAGTGGACACATAAAATTAACCATCACACTATCTTCCAAAGCAGCTGCGCTGTTTTGCATTCTCAACTGCAGCAAATGAGAGTTCATACTGTTCTAGGATTTGCCAGCATTTGGCATAGTCAGTGTTCTGGATTTTGGCCATTCTAATAAGTGTGTAGTGGTATCTCATCTTAATTTGCATTTTTTCTGATTAATATGATGCTCAGCATATTTTCATATGCTTAGTTGCCATGTATAGATCTTCTTTAGAAGATGTTTGTTAAGACCTTTGGACATTCGTTATACTGTTTTCTTATTTTCTCATTTCAAGGCTTCTTTGTATAATTGGATGAAAGCCTTAGATTTTAGCCTCTGCTATATTTTAGGAGTTCTACAGTTTTGTGTTTTATATTTAGCTCTTTTATCAAATTTTGAGTTAATTCTTGTGACAGTGTATGGTCTATATCTAATTTTTTTAAAAGATTTAAAAAATACAAAAGACAGAGAGAAAGAGATATAAGCAGAAACAGAGGGATATACCATATTCTGGTCACTGCACAAATTTCCTTAATAGCAGGAACTGGGCAGACCAAATCCAGGATCATGGAACTTAATCTGGATCTCCCACATGGTCAACAGGGATTTAACTATGGAAGCCATCACCTGCTATTTCCCAGGGTGTGCATTAGCAGAAAACTGAAACTGATATTCGAACTCAGGTACTCTACAATGCAGATGTTTCAGGCACGGTCATACCTGCTGCACCAAATGCCCATTCTTTGTGTGTGTCTATTGCTGGGCCTTTTATTTTGTTCCCCATGCATTGCCTTGATTACTGTAGCTTTATAGTAAGTTTTGCAGTCAGGATATGTCAGCTCTCAAACTTTGTTCTCCTTCAATAATGTGTTTTCTGTTCAGGGCGCTTTGATTCTGCATAGAAACTTTAGAATCAGTTTGTTGATATGCACATATCAACATAATCAAAATAATTTTCTGGATTTTGATTTGGATTGCATTGAATGTGTAGATCAATTTAAAAAGAGCAGACATCTTGATAATATTGAGTCTTTCTGTCACGGATGTTTTTCAACATATTCTTTACTAATTTGTTCCCCTCTATCCCTAATTTTTTGAGAATTTTTATTATGAATGATTTTTATTTATCAACTGCTTTTACTTTTCTTTTTTTTTAACTTTTATTTAATGAATATAAATTTCCAAAGTACAGCTTATGGATTACAATGGCTTTCCCCCCATAACGTCCCTCCCACCGCAACCTTCCCCTTTCCCTCTCCCTCTCCCCTTCCATTCACATCAAGATTCATTTTCAATTCTCTTTATATACAGAAGATCAGTTTAGCATATATTAAGTAAAGATTTCAACAGTTTGCACCCACATAGAAACACAAAGTGAAAAATAGTGTTTGAGTACTAGTTATAGCATTAAATCACAATGTACAGCACATTAAGGACAGAGATCCTACATGAGGAGTAAGTGCACAGTGACTCCTGTTGCTGACTTAACAAATTGACACTCTTGTTTATGGCATCAGTAATCACCCTAGGCTCTTGTCATGAATTGCCAAGGCTACGGAAGCCTTTTGAGTTCACCAACTCTGATCATATTTAGACAAGGTTGTAGTCAAAGTGGAAGTTCTCTCTTCCCTTCAGAGAAAGGTACCTCTTTCTTTGATGACCTGTTCCTTTCACTGGGATCTCACTCGCAGAGATCTTTCACTTAAGTGTTGTTGTTGTTGGTTTTTTTTTTTTTTTCCAGAGTGTTTTGGCTTTCCATGCCTGTAATACTCTCATGGGCTTTTCAGCCAGATCCACGTGCCTTAAGGGCTGATTCTGAGGCCAGAGTGCTGTTTAGGACATCTGACATTCTATGGGTCTGCTGTGTATCTCGCTTCCCATGTTGGATCGTTCTCTCCCTTTTTTATTCTATCAGGTAGCATTTGCAGACACTAGTCTTGTTTATGTGCTCCCTTTGGCTCTTAGTCCTATCATTATGATCAATTGTGAACAGAAATTGATCACTGGGACTAGTGAGATGGCATTGGTACATGCCACCTTGATGGGATTGAATTGGAATCCCCTGGTATGTTTCTAACTCTACCGTTTGAGGTAAGTCAGCTTGAGCATGTCCCGAATTGCTTATCAACTGCTTTTTCTGCATCTGCTGACACTATATTGTATTTTTCTTTAATCTGGTAACCCAGGAGAATACATAAACCACTTTTTGAATCTAGAAGCAGCATTTCATTTTGGCAGCACATAATTATATACTTGGGTATGTGATAATATTTTTTGAGCACTTTTACAATTATGGTGTCTGAGATGCTGATCTTTATCTTTCTTTTCTCTCTAGTTAATTTATTTTCCTTGTGATTTCTTTAATAATTTTTTCTTTGTCTTAGGTTTTATTCAGTTTGTCTATTATAGTTCTAGGGGCAGATTTTTAGCATTTATACTGCTCTGTTCTCTCTGAGGTTTGGTGTATGCAATCCTGGGAAATTCATAGTCATTTTTGTTTCAAATATTCTAATCCAGTTTCTCTTTCTTTTCCTTATGATATTATGGTATTGCCATTATGCATATTGTATACCTTTTATAGTCCCACAATTCTTAGAAGCTCTTTTTTGTTTTTCTTTCTTTCACTCTCCCTAATTATTATTTGAGAATTTTTGTATTTTGCATTTTAGTTTGTAAAGTTTTTACCGATGTATCTTCCAGCTCACTGATGCTTTCTTAGGCCATCTTCAGTTCACTATGTACCCTTCAAAGGCATTCATTTTTTTTTCAGTTTTAAAAAAATCTTAAGGCCTACCTAAGATTGATTTTTATATATATATATATATATAATATATATATATAATATATATATATATATATGAATTCTAAAGCCATTTGTTTGAAACACGATTTTTGCTCCATTTTCAAAGATCAGTTGGTATTTATAAGTTTCTGTTTCTGGATTTTCTATTTTGTGCCATTGATACATCTATGAATTTGCAAACAATACACTGGATTTTCTGATATATTCAAAATATTTTTAAACTTATTGCCCATCTTATTTGAAAGACAGTGATAGAGTGTGGTGGGTGGGTGGGGGGGGAGAGAGAGAGAGAGAAAAAAAAAATCTTCTATCTAATGCTTCACTCCCTTAATGCTTTCAACAGCCAGGGTTGGGCTGAGCTGAAGCCTGGAGACTAGAATCTAAGCCACCACTCCCACTTGTGTGGCAGGGACTCAAATGCTTGAGCCATCATCTGCTGCCTTCCAGAGTGCACATGAAATGTAACCTGAACTAGAAGCGGAGGAGCCTGGACACAGAGGACACAGATCAGGCTAGTGTGGGATGAAGGCATCACAATCAGCATATTAAATTCTATGCTAAGCACCTGCCCCTGTTTTTCATTTTTTTTAATGTTTTTGAGTTCTGGCATTCTTTCTTTGAATTTCCATCTCTCTGCTTACATTATCCATCTGTTCTTGCATGTTGTTTATTTTTACTGTTAGAGCCTTTAACATATTAATCACAGTTATTTTAAATTCTCTACCACATGATCCATAAATCTGTATCATATCTGGGACTGGTTCTGATGCTTGGTCTATCTCTTCAAACTGTATCGTCTTTTACTATAACTCTTAATTTTTCATTGAAAGCTGAAGACAATATATTAGATAAGAGGAACTATAATACATAGGTGTTTTTTTAATGTGTTGGTTGGTGGTAGTTGAAGGAGATGTATTTTTTTTTCAACTTCTATTTAATAAATATAAATTTCCAAAGTACAACTTTTGGATTAACGCCGCTTTTCCCCTCATAACCTCCCTTCCACCCGCAACCATCCCATCTCCCATTCCCTCTCCCATCCCATTCTTCATCAAGATTCATTTTTAATTAACTTTATATACAGAAGATCAGTTTAGCATATATTAAGTAAAGATTTCAACAGTTTGCACCCACACAGAAACACAAAGTGTAAAGTACTGTTTGAGTACTAGTTATACCGTTAATTTACATAGTACAACACATTAAGGACAGAGGTCCAGCCGGTGCCGCGGCTCAATAGGCTAATCCTCCGCCTAGCGGCACTGGAATTCCGGGTTCTAATCCCGGTCGGGGCGCCAGATTCTGTCCGGGTGCCCCTCTTCCAGGCCAGCTCTCTGCTGTGGCCAGGGAGTGCAGTGGAGGATGCCCAAGTACTTGGGCCCTGCACCCCATGGAAGACCAGGATAAGTACCTGGCTCCTGCCATCAGATCAGTGCGGTGCACTGGCCACAGCGCGCCAGCCACGGCGGCCATTGGAGGGTGAACCAACGGCAAAAGGAAGACCTTTCTCACTGTCTCTCTCTCTCACTGTCCACTCTGCCTGTAAAAAAATAATAATAAAATAAAAAAAAAAATAAAAGGACAGAGGTCCTACATGGGGAGTATGTGCACAGTGACTCCTGTTGTTGATTTAACAAATTGACACTCTTATTTTTGATGTCAGTAATCACCTGAGGCTCTTGTCATGAGCTTCCAAGGCTATGGAAGTCTCTTGAGTTCACAAACTCCGACCTTATTTAGACAAGGCCATAGTCAAAGTGGAAGTTCTCGCCTCCCTTCAGAGAAAGGTACCTGAAGGAGAAGTATTACATTGTTTTGTGATTTTACCTCAGCCTTTTACTACACCTGTTTCTCTGAGTTGTGACCTTTTCAAGTGCTTCTCACTCTCTTACCCCATGTTAGATGCTTTAGCAAGTCAACAAAGTCCTGAATTTGATTATTTTACTTCCTCCAGTTTAATTATCCTCTGGTAAAATCTTAGTTGGTTAGGCTTCGTTGAAAAAATTTCTATTTAGGGCAGTGTTGCTGTGGATTCGTTTCTGGGAGGAGGAGCATGGTGGGGGCAAGAGGCACGGAGTCACCACACAGACCCCAGGAGTCGGGTGAAAGCGGGCCTGAGGCAAGCAGCCTGCAGACTCATTTATTTCAGTTGCTACAACAGCTTATATATCCAAGGCAGCCAATCTGGTCAAGGGGTGGTCTATGCCCTAACCAATCACACCCTGTTGCCAGGCAGTTTCTAAAGCCATCCAATCACAGCCTGTTGTCAGGTAGACTCTGTTGCCAGCGGCCATCTTGGCATGGCGTTCTCATTCCACCACATTTCCCCCTTTTCATTTATTTTTGAGCAACGGGAGGCATGATTCTTGGCCATGCCATTGTTGACCCCGTTTCCATGTGGTCTCCATATGCAGCTGTGCCTATCTTAAGTTGTCCCCCAGGGGATCTTACCCGTCATTGACTAACCAGAGCTCAAAATGGGAGACCACAGGACTGCTTGCTCAGATGGGGGTAGGAATGAGGAACAATGGTAATCAGGAATGGCATGACCGCCCACAGGCTGTGGGCTGTTCGAGTGGCTGACCAGAGCTAGTGTGGTATAAAACAGTAATGGATGTGGCTATGGGCAGTTTCTCAGGGTAGGATGATAGGGCAGGTGCGTCTGCTAACAAGGTGGACTCTCAGTCTTGTTCAGCTGGTTCTGGTTGGCTGTCAGTTGCAGGCTTGATGTTTCTTGCTGGTACCCAAATGGGCTGTCCCGCATTCTCTGGAAAGACACAAGCATATCCTCGGCCCTTGGTTAGCAGAAGCCTTTTTACAGGCATTGGAATCCAGGGCCTGAATTCTGCGTCCACTCCTACATTTATGGGAAACATGCAGGTGGAATGGGGTCTAGCAGCTCCCCTGAGAGCCTGGGGTGACTGGGGACTACCACAATGTGGGGATCTTCACTGGGTGTGGATGGGATGACCTCACATGGGTTATTGCCTCGAGGTCGTCTAAGTTCATCCCATGGGTATTTGGGGGGGGGGGGTGGCTGACTAGGCATTGCTGCATTGTCTGCTGTCATGTCATTTTCACCATCAGAGTTCTCTCTCCCTAAGTCATCAACTGGTGTCTGTGAGACAGGGACCTGGAGTGTCAGGCTCTTATCACTCACAGATTCATTATATTTGGTAATCTGTGTGGGATTCTGAGAGGGGGGTATCTTTCCCATGTTTGAGCACTTAAGAGCAGTGTGCCATGCCAACTCTAGCCAAAGGAAAGACACGTATAGCATTGCTGCCATAGCAACGCAATTTCCTAGCACCTCAGCAGCTGATGGCATTCTGCAGGGGGTTCCCTAAGTTAGACGAACAGACAGTGGTGTATCAGATCATATGTATGTCCTATGCTTAGTGGAGGACTTCCTTGATTCATTAGGTGAATGCCGTATGTCCACACGGTAGGCATGTCAGTTGCAGGCTTCCCTCTCTCAAGTGAGGGAAGATGACTTGGTTCTGAATTCTAGGATGACCAGTCCTTATTTCAGTTGCTACAACAACTTATATAGCCAAGGCAGCCAATCCAGTCAAGGGGCGGTCTATGCCCTAACCAATAGGCAGGCTTTGTTAGAAAAAAAAAAAAAAAAGATGTATTTCCAGTGGCTACTTTTCCTCTCTTCCTGCTAGAATTACCAACGTACAGTTTCCTCTGGTCTTCTCTGTGAAAGCTTAATAAATCTCCTATAGGTAAGATTCACAAGAGTGCATAAACATCTCTAAGACTTCACCCCCTTGAAGTTTCTAGTTCCCTAACTTGCCTGTACCAAGCCTCTTTTTATTAATTAATTTTTAATAACTATTCTTTAGATTTTACTACCCCAGACTGGTTAATATAGAAGTTTCTGCATGTGGGTTTCTAGTACAAAAAATTTCTTTCCTCTGTATCCACTTATCTTCTGTTCCAATTTTGGGGACAGTGGTTTCTCTCATGACCCAACAGATCAATGAAATGTTGCTTTTGAGTTTGTTCAGCTTTTTCCTTGTTGTGGATGGAGGTGTTGCTCTCCATGTTCCTTACATACTAGACTAGAGACTAAAAGTTCCTTTTATGAACTTTTCATGAGGGAGAAATCTGTGGGAATTTTCTGGTTAAGTGCTGGCACATTAGTAATTCTAATAATAGGAATTTCCTAGCATCTATGAGTAGACAATGTCACCATGTTAGTCCTTGGGAAAAATCACCAATTTAATCAGCATAGAGGGTCAATTAACAGCAACAAAAAGTAACACTATAAAAGCAATGGAATGGATAAAGACAAATATCATACTGGTAAATTTCAATTGCTTACACAACCAATTATGTTTTGTCATGTTGATAGCCATAGTATTTTATCGTTGTTGTTAAAATAATGTACCACTTAAAATGCTTTCAGCTACATGTAATGACATTAGATTGTCTTAAAGGTTTACTACTTTCACATAATAACACCAGAGATCAATGGTTCAGGTGTTGATGGCTTCTTTCATTCACTTAGTCTTCCCTTGAAGGGATCTCATCTTCTCGTGCCTATAATGGATGTTCTGGTGTTCTAGAAATCTCATCTTCAAAGCCTGCTTTTGAAGCAGGAAAGGATAAGGCAGAACATTCTCCTAGTTTATTTTCTTTTTCACAGAAGAAAGCCTTTTTTTGTAGAAACCACACACTAGGCCAACAGATTTCCCCATTAGATCCAATTGGTCCTAATTGGATTCCAGGTCCAAACCCTAGTGAAGAAAACATAGTACAATATTAAAATCCAGGAAGTTTGTATCTGTTTCTGAATAAGAATATTAGAATAGTATTTAAAGTATTATTATAAGGGTAAAATATTATGAAGAAAATATTTCATTTCTATTTGAAATTTAACATTCAACATTGAATTTCATCTTTTGATATGGATGTTGTAAACTCATTCCCACAATTTTAAACTTACCACATATAATTCTTTTAATTTTTAGCTGTCATTGATTACTTGTAAGATTTCTGTGATGTGTGAAGAAAAGAACTGTCTTAACCATGAGAATTTCATTGAATTAACATCTTAAACTATCATCTCTTGTGAAATATATAACTACGGTATATGAGAAACAGTAAAATACAAATGTGACAGTGCTGTAAGCAATCCAGCAGTAACATATTTTGTTGCAATGAAAGGTATATATCTGCATTTTATGGACGTATTTAATTCTTTCTAGATAGCATTCAAAATAATAAACTACTTGAAAACTTATGTTGAAACTAAGGGATGGTGTCTTTGAATTCAATAAGTAGATTCTGTTTATAAACTTAATTGCATTTATTTTGTAGTGAAGTGAATACATTGAATCAGTCTCCTTAATATTAGAACATGCAAATTAATTTAAAAGTATAAAGTTGTGATTTTTCCCCTTTATCTAGAATGTTTCAGATAGAGTGACTAGCTATTCCAGTTCAGTTTGAGAAAAGAGATTTCTTGGGATATTGTACTTTTAGTAGAAAAAATGGGAAAATATCAGGAAAACAAGGAAGAATTACTCTCTCTAGTAACAGAGCTTCTAAAAGCTTGGAGGAATTCATTTTAAAAGACAATTCATGGGCTTGAAGGAAGCTGACAAATAAATGTATTCATTGGAAGATATCTTTCTCCCTTCCTTACAGTACATAAAACACTCTGCTTTGATAGACTAGTTTTGCTTTTTAAGCAGATTATTCTTTTCCTTTAATCTTTTATGCTGCTACATCTATTATTTTGGTCTTTGCTTCTTATTGTAAAATATTTCTGACACTGTTCCTCAGTGCAGCCTATTGAGGTGGCAGCCTTCTCCTAATTAGTCTTGTTCCCACCCTCAAACCACTTGTGAACTAAAAGTCATCAAAAAATAAGGCCCAGAAGTTCATCTGGCATTAGTCAGGCTGATGTGATAAGACAAAGGGTAATTGTGATAAACACAGAGGTATTGACCAACCACAGGATGTGAAAAAGAGTCAAGGGCCACATCTTGATGTTCAACAATGTTTATGGGAACAGCAAGAAAACAAAGCACATGCTACCCAATGGCTTCCTGAAGTAACTGGCATACATCATCATGGAGCTGGAAGCGCTGCTGATGTGCAACAAATCTCACTGTGCTGAGATCATTCACAACATTTCCCCTAAGAGCTGCAATGCCATCTTGGAAAGAGCAGCCCAGGCGTCAGCATTGTGGCATAGCAGGTAAAGCTGTCCACCTGTGACACTGACATCCCATATGGATGCTGGTTCAAATCCCAGCTGCTCCGCTTCTGATCCAACTCTCTGCTAACAGCCTGGGAAAGCAGTGGAAGATGGCCCAAGTATTTGGGCCCTTGCAACCACAGGGGAGACTTGGAGGAATCTCATGATTCCTGGTTTCAACCTGGCCCAGCTCTGGCAATTGTGGTCATTTGATAAGAGAAACAGTGGATGGATTCTCTCTTTCTCTCTTTCTCTCTCTCTCTCTGTCTCTTCCTCTCTCTGTATAGCTCTTTCAAATAAATAATCTTTTTTAGAAAAAGAAAAAAGGAAAAGATGGCCCAGTTGACCATCAGAGTCATTAATACTGATGACAGGCTGCGTGCAGCAAAGAAAATGAATAACAGTTCATGTGCACATTCTATTTGGATTTAAATAAAACCACAAAAACTGTAATCTGCATTGTTCTCCCTTACAAAAATATTTCTTATAATAATGAAGGTACAATATAGTATGTCATTATTCCAGGAAAGGGTAGATTTTATGAGAAGCATAACTTGGGAACAGGAGCCATTGACAGTAAGTATAATATCCATCTACATATAGATGGAAAAATGTTACAAGGTGAAGGAAGTAAACTATAAAAAGGAATTTTTAAATAGAAAAACAATAATGTTTATACATATATGGTTTAACACATTTCAATAAATTCACCAAAAAATACAGAATAGTTTACTTGCAAAATTAGTCCTCATGTCAACAAATAATCAAACCTAAGTGACTGTTGAGGTGCCATAAGACCCTCTTCCAGGGTTGAATCCGAGGACTCTGCTATCTACTGGCATCCACCCAAGACCACCCATTTTGCAGTTGAACTTGTGTTTAAAGTGTCCTGATAAAATGGCAGCTTAGTAAGTTAAAGTCTAGTTCATAGCCACATGTGCAGAAAGCCCAAAGGTATGCAACTGCCAGATGTCAATCACAAATGCTAGTCATGAACATCATGACATCATTAGTCCACATCCCTTAAACTTCGGAGCTAAAAGCCCAAACCAAGAAGAAAGGGTGCCATATTCACTCTTAACTGGTCTGTTCCTCCCTTAGAACTTATTTCAATAAACCTTTGCTTTATTGCTGTTGCTTTTATCTCTCTGAGCTACAATTTGTATGGTGATTGCTGTCGGTGACACTCACTTTTCCCAAAATTATTTAATAATCAGAAGTTTCTGATAATTCACAGTATTATTTTTAAGATGATATATTTGGTTAGTGGCATGTTGCAAGTTCTCTTATAAATGCATTTTTGTATTAAATACATGATTTTAAAGTGTTTACTATCCTAAATGTAGTGTTTTGCATGGAAATTCTTTAATATTTACTATATTGAGAATTAAGGAGGACATATGATTAAGGTTTTAAAAACTTGATGTACTCACAGTTTTTCAGCAACACTTCTGTTAATGATATTGTAGCTAATTAGTGTGCTGGTTTTTTACTTGCTTTCACTGGATTTATTTAAGTGCTTATTTACTTATTTGTAAATAAATAATCACTGTGTGCCAAGATCTATGCTAGTTAACACATGATAGTAGTGAGCAAAATAAATCGTAGGCTCATGGTGATTTTCCAGGTTTTTAAAAATATTTCTCTCTGCCTTTCATCAATTAGATGAGATGTAATAAAACAAGAAATTTTAGTTGAAAAAGATAAATCTTAATTTATGCAAAGATTATCACATTTATTGTACTAGTAGGAAATATTTTCAAGGCAGGTAAGGTTAGTGTTCAATTGATTTCCGTGAAATAAATAAAAGCTCTGGGCTCTAAGCAATTGAACAAAACTAGGTCATAATGCAAGTGATATTTTGCTTTATGTATGAGCTTTATACTTTGTCACTGACTGAGGGAAACTGCCATAGAATCATTCACGGTTCCTCCTCTTCATCATGCATTGACTACTTAAGTCTTGTACCTTAATGTGTCTATTCCACCTCTTTTTTTAAAAACAAACTTTTATTTAATGAATATAAATTTCCAAAGTACGACTTATGGATTACAATGGCTTCCCCCCCATACCGTCCCTCCCACCCACAACCCTCCCCTTTCCCACTCCCTCTCCCCTGCCATTCACATCAAGATTCATTTTCGATTATCTTAATATACAGAAGATCAGCTTAGTATACATTAAGTATGGATTTCAACAGTTTGCTCCCACACAGAAACATAAAGTGAAAAATAATAGATGATTTTTTTTAAATGATGATGAAATCAGAGCAGACCTATTGTCATGTTTAATCCCAGTGAGAGTCAAGTTGGGAATTGATAATTTCTTTTTTTTTTTTTTTTACAGAGGATCAGTTTAGTATGCATTAAGTAAGGATTTCAACAGTTTGCACCCACATAGAAACACAAAGTGAAATATATTGTTTGAGTACTCGTTATAGCATTAAGTCTCAATGTACAGCACATTAAGGATAGAGATCCTACATGAGGAGTAAGTGCACAGTGACTCCTGTTGTTGACTTTACCAATTGACACTCCTGTCTATGGCATCAGTAATCTCCCTATGCTCCAGTCATGAGTTTCCAAGGCTATGGAAGCCCTCTGAGTTCTCTGACTCTTATCTTGTTTAGACAAGGTCATAGTCAAAGTGGAGGTTCTCTCCTCCCTTCAGAGAAAGGTACCTCCTTCTTTGATGACCTGTTCTTTCCACTGGGATCTCACTCACGGAGATCTTTTGCCAGAGTGTCTTGGCTTTCCATGCCTGAAATACTCTCATGGGCTTTTCAGCCAGCTCCGAATGCCTTTAGGGCTGATTCTGAGGCCAGAGTGCTATTTAGGACATCTGCCATTCTATGAGTCTGCTGAGTATCTCACTTCCCACGTTGGATCACTCTCCCCTTTATTTACTCCATCGGTTAGCGTTAGCAGGTACTAGACTTGTCTATGTGCTCCCTTTGACTCCCTGTCCCTCCACCATGACCAACTGTGAACTGAAATTGATCACCTGGAACAGTGAGATGGCATTGGTACATGGCACCTCGATGGGATTGAATTGGAATCCCCTGGTATGCTTCCAACTCCACCACTTGGGGCAAGTCAGCCTGAGCATGTCCCAAATTATACATCTCTTCCCTCTCCCATTCCCACTCCCATGTTCAACAGGGATCACATTTCAGTTAATTTTCAACACTTAAGAATAACTGTGCATCAATTACAGAACTAAACCAGTCATATTAAGTAGAACAGATAAAAAAACTACTAAGAGGGATAATGTATTAAGTTGTTCATTAACAGTCAGGGCTATGCTGATCAAGCCACCGTTTCCCATAGTGTCCACCTCACTCCAAAAGGTTTCCCTCTTGGTGTTCAGTCAGTCGTCACTGATCAGGGAGAACATATGGTATTTGTCCCTTTGGGACTGGCTTATTTCACTCAGCATGATGTGTTCCAGATTCCTCCATTTTGTTGCAAATGACTGGATTTCGTTGTTTCTTACTGCGGTATAGTATTCTAAAGAGTACATATCCCATAATTTCTTTATCCAGTCTATCGTTGATGGGCATTTAGGTTGGTTCCAGGTCTTAATACATTTTCTCTCTTTCCTATTTGTCTTTGTATTAGCTCAAATATTTATAGTCTCGCACATGGATTAGAGTAGCCTTTATCTATTTAGGCTTCTTACCTCCAGGATTTTCTACTCTTGCCACAGTCTTTGTATTGCCCCAAGAAGAATCTATGTGTAAAATGAAATAAAACTACATCGCTCCTTTGCTTGAACACCTCCCACGGATCCAAATTACTTTGCTGTAAGTATACACTAGTCACAGAAAACAAGATGTTCATCACATGATCAGAGCCAATCCTGTCTGCTTCATTCTCCACTACTGTCCAATACACGCATACATATCTGCTATATGCGTGGCAATGTACATTTGCTTCACGGTAATAGTCTCTTCACCATTCATAACATGTTTTTATACCACATACGCTTAGACTTCTGTGCTGGTGCTTCTGTCTAGGTTGTCTTTATCTATCTTTACACCTGACCAATTCCTACACACTTTTCAATATCCTTCTTTGAGGTACTCCTATTATTTTCAGATGGAAGTAGTCATACCCTTGATTTCCAATAGCATATTACACAAACATATCCTGTAGAATTCTCCACTCTTTATTATCTGTTTATCTGTCTTCCCCACTCAATAATCTTTTAAGATCAGAGACTAAATCGGAAGATAATTTGAACCCCTAACCCCTGCTGTAGAGACTAGATAATTAGCTAGCTTGTTAATAATATTGGTGTCTAAGAGACAGTAATATATCTCAAACATCAAAGAAACTAAATTATTTATTCATAATAACCTGATGAATAAATTATAAATTTCTCGTTTGTTAAAATAATCTACTTATAAATAATTTTATTATTGAAGCACTTTGTAAATAGTGATGTAATATGCAGGGAGGATGAATATCATTAATTTTCATCTTAAATTTGCTTTAATATTTAGATCTGGACTGGTGTTGTAATGATACTCTGTAACTTATTAACAATGAGAACATGAACAAGTTGTTTAATCCCTCTAATATTCATATTGCTGTGTAATATAGAAGTAAAACAGTATATACATCATAGGGTTGCTGTGGGGGGAAATGTGATTAGCCATATAAAACACTTAATATAATTCCTGAAAGACTGCAAGCATCCAATAGCCAACCATAATAATTATTATGACTCTTTTTTACCTATTACTTTTTGTCATATACAGCTGGCTCCCTGTATCTATGGGTTCTTCATATAAAGATTCAATCAACCACAGACTAAAAGTATTTGAGAAAAATCATCTGTACTAGATCGGTATTGACCTTCTTTTCCTTGTCATTATTACATATGCAACACAGAATAGTATTTAAATAGTATTTATGTTGTATTAAA
Source organism: Oryctolagus cuniculus (assembly GCF_964237555.1). NCBI lineage: Eukaryota > Metazoa > Chordata > Mammalia > Lagomorpha > Leporidae > Oryctolagus > Oryctolagus cuniculus. The sequence continues at coordinate 58,483,429 of NC_091453.1, forward strand.
TACTGTAAGTAATTTAGAGATGATTTAAACTATTATAAGAGGATGTACACAAATTATATGCAAATACTGTGCCATCTTATAGAAGAAAATTGAACGTCTTGGATTTTGGTATCCATGGGGGTCCTTGAACAAATCCCCTATGGATATCAAGACAACTATAATTAAGAAATATCTGGGTTTTGGGTGATCTGCTTGAGATTGATTGAAATGAGGAGAAATTATCTTGTTTTATTTCCAGGGATGAATTTTCAGTAATAAATTAAGAAGTGTGGATTGTTGTCTCATCTGAGGGGGAAAAGCTGATAAATGCTTGTGAACGTCACATCTTAAGGGTTCAAGCCTAATAAAAGTATGATGTTTTATTATTAGATAAAAGAAGGCTTCCTCTATGTCCACACTTTATATGAACTATGTCCCTATATAATAATAGTCCATTACAGCTAAAAGAACTATAAGACTCTTACTTTATTTAAGAAGGAGTGTGTAAGGAAACTGAAATGGAATAGAGGAGAAAAACAAAAACATAAGAGAAAATTGTTGCCTCAGGCAGCTATAGTTCCAGGAAACAATACGCATAGCAGCCTAACTTAATGCCTGCTACATAAAACCTCACATGAAAGGTCTATCTACCTCAGTTCCTACTACTCAGTACTAAATGAATATTATATATACTAATGGTGAAAAATAAAGATTGATGAGACAAAGTAAGCATCAGAACAGAACTAGATATGACACAGATACTAGGATTACTTTATAGGGAATTTAAAGTAACTGTGATTAATATGTTAAGATCTTACAATGGTTTGAACAAGCTTTGGCTCCCTAATTCATGATTACATTTCAACTTTAATGTCATAAGTTAATGATACTGAAGAGATGGAACCCTGATCTAATTATGGAGTCTAAGAGGTAGGTCTAATGAGAGGTCCTTAGGTCACTGGGGTAGTGTCATGGGAAGGTAGTTTTCATGGGAAGATTAGTTATAAAAGCTGACTTGGGCCTAGCTTTTCTCTCTCTGCTTCCTAGATTTCCATGTGATCCTTCCTGTGCACACATTCCATCTTTTCACTGCTTTTATCAGATACCAGATCAACAGGCCCATCCAATCTTGGACTGTGAAGCTCCAAAACTATAAGCCTAAATAAGCCCTTTTCTTTCTAAGCAGCCTGTATTAGGCATTTTAATTGTAGTGATGAAGAACTAATATTGTGCTGGAATAGAAAAGATAGAGAATATGAAAGACTAGATGGGTAATGTAAGTAGAGAAAATTAAAGCTTTAAAAGAAAAGGCAGTTGGCCCAGAGATTAAGACACCCATACTGGTATCAGAGAGCCTGGATTGGAGCCCCAGTTCCATGCTTGATTATGGCTTTCTGCTAATTCACACCCTGGGAAGCAGCAAGAGATAACCCAAGTAATCTGGTCCTTGTCACTCACATGAAAGACCCAAACTGAGTTCCAGGAACCAATATGGATGGGAGATTCTCTCTCTCTCTCTCTCTCTCTCTCTCTCTCCCTCTCTCTCTCTCTCTCTTCCTCTAATTTTCTTTCTCTTATTTTCTCTCTCTTTCATTCTATTTCTCTCTCTCTTTCAACTAACTAAATAAATAAATGTTATAAAAGAACTAAAGGAAGATGCTAGAAACAGAAAACATTCTAACAGAAATGGAGATTGCTTCTGTTTTTGATGAGCTCACCAGTAGATAGGACACAGCTGAGAATCAGTGAGCTCAGATATACATTACAAGTAACTCCAAAAGTGAAATGCAAACAGAAAAAAATAAAGCTGATCACAATGTGAACTGTGAAACATCTCAAAATGTGTAATACTCCTTCAATAGCAATACTATTAGGAGAAAAGTGAGAGAGGAGATCAAGAAATATTTGAAGTAATTATGGCTGAGAGTTTTCAATAATTTAATGATAGAGAATGGGTGCTTAGAAAGACATTAAGACACCTACATCCTGTCTTCGAGTGGCTTGGTTTGATTCCTAGTTCTGGTTCCTGACTCTAGCTTCATATCAGTACAGACCCTGGGAGGCCATGGAGGTGGCTGGCTATTAGAGTTCCTGCCACCCACGTGGGAGATTTGGATTGTGTGCCTGGGTCCCACCTTCACTGTGAAAATTTGAGGAATGAACCAAATAAATAAATACATACATAGTTACAAACCAATACATATATAAATAAATACATGAATAAATGACAAACCACAACACCCAGGCAGACCACAGATCCAAGAAGCTCAGAGAACAAATTGGATAAAGACTGAAAAAATTGCAAATGGGTATATCACATTTATGGAAAAAGTCAAAGGCATATTTTTAAAAATGTTGAAAAAAATCAGGTGTTGTGGTTAGAATACTTGTGTCCCCCCACCAGATTCATATGTTGAAGCTAAAACAACAATGTCATGCTGTTCTTAGGTGGGGCAGTTGGGAGGTGATTAGGTTAAAAAGGAGGAGACCTTATGAATTGGATCAGTGTCTACATGAAACCGGCCCAAATAATTTTGTTTGCCCCTTCCACTCTGAAGGTCACAGCAAAAAGTGAGCCCTCACCAGATACTGAACATGCCAGTTCCTTCATTTTGGATATTTCAGCTTCTAAAACTGTGAAAGATAATTTCTGTTAATTCTAAGGTATGCTGTCTAAGACATTTTGTTATACTAACTTAAACAAAATAAACCACTGTTGTAGGGTCATCACTTATGAAGGAACAATCATAATAATTAAATTATCTTGAGAAGCCATGCAAGAAAGTGTAAGTGAAATATCTAAAGTGTTGAAAGCAAAATAAAACACACAAATCTGGAAATTATATAATCTAGCAAATTATATTTGAAAGTGAGTGTGAGATAAAGATATTCTCAGGCAAAAACTGAGGGTATTTTCTACCAGTAGATCTTTCTTGCAAGAAAGGTTAAAAGAAATTTTCATGAAAAAGAAACATAGTAGGACAGGCATTTGGTATAGCAATTAAGCTGCCACTTGTGATGTTCACAGCCCATATTGCAGTGTATGGGTTCAAGTTTCAGTATTACTCCTGATTCCAGCTTCCTGCTAATCCATACCCAAGGAGGCACTATGTGGTAACCTAAGTGTTTGGTTCCCTGCTACCCAGATGAGGGACCTGGATTTAATTCTGGGCTCCTGGTTTTGGCATGACCCAGCCCTGATTGTTGTGGGCATTTAGGGAATGAACCAGTGATGGAATATAAACGTCTGTCTGTGCAACTCTGTCTCTCTGCCTTTCAAATAAATAAAATTTAAATTAAAAAATTAATAAGTCAGAAACTCAGATCTACTTAAGGAAAAGAGGAATATTAGAGAATCAATAAATACAGGTAAATGGAACTTTATTTTTCTTAATGCTAATCTAATAAAATAGTTTGTCAAAGTAATATCAATGTTATAGTCAATAATATAACTTGCAGATCATTGAATGACAGCAATGTGATGAAAGACAGGAGAGGGATTCAGACTACTCTGTTACAAGGCATTTGAACTACCTGTGAAGTATTGTATCATTCATAGTGGACCTGAAACAGTTTTTGAATGGATGTTACCAACTATAGAGCCAATAGCTAATAAATAAATAAATAAATAAAGTGTAATGAATATGCTAATAGAGGAGATATAAATAGAATCGATAAGCATACAATTGGACTGAAGAATACCACTGTGTGTGCGTGTGTATGTGTGTGTGTGTATGAGAGAGTGAGAGAAAGAATTAGCTAGCATGATTTATGCAGGCTGTCCACACCCAAGTTCTACAGTAGTTGAGGGACTCTTGTTAAAACGGATCTCAGGCAAACTGTAATTGAGTTCTTGAAATGGTGGCTATGTGCTGTTTTGGATATGTAAACCATGTGAATTGAGCCACACTGTTATTTTTAGAATGGAAGTCACTGTCTTCTACAATAATATATGAAAGCATCCTACTTGTTGCCTGAGGTTTTGACCAATCCCGCCTTTCCAGGAAAGTTTGACCTTTGGTGCAATAATCACAATTCCTGATAACAGGAGACATAATTAATACTCTTCCTTGTAGTTTGACTATAGGACCATCCAGGATGTTGTAAAATCTTGGAGCACATTTTTAAGGATGCTTGAATTTTGTGTCTCCTAGATTGCAACTCTATACTAAGCCACAAATAAAGTTCTTCTCTTAGACTTATTTCATCTCAGTACACACTTAGAAGAAGAAGTAATGTCTTTTAGTGATGTTTATTCTTCTCCTTGATATATTTTAAGTGTATTTAACAATGACCCCAAATTAACAATACTTTAATACTATGATACATAGTCCATATAATATTTGTTACATGATAAGGGAATAAGAGAGTGAACCAGCCAATGTAAGACCTCTCTCTTTCTGCCTCTACCTCTCTCTGTAACTCTTTCAAATAAATAAAATAAATCTTTTTTTTAAAGAAAAAAAATCTGCATAGTTTCCCAAAATTTTGCACCAAAATCTACTCAATCAAAATTCAATTTTCTTCCATTTTTAAAAGTATCCCTACATACGTATTCACTGAAACATAAAGACAAAATACTCAGGGCCAGCGCTATGGTGTAGTAGGTAAAGCTGCCGCCTACAATGCCAGCATCCTATGTGGGCACCAGTTGGGGCCCCAGCTGCTCTGCTTCTGATTCAGTTCTCTGCTTTGGCTTGGAAAAGCAGTAGAGGATGGCCCGAATCCTTGGGCCCCTGTACTGTGTGGCAGACCCAGAAGAAGCTCCTGGCTCCTGGCTTCAGATGGGCACATCTCTGGCCATTGTGGCCATCTGGGGAGTGAACCAGAGGATGGAGGATCTCTCCCTCTCCCTCTCTCTCTCTCTCTGCCTCTCTATAACTCTTTCAAATAAATAAATACATCTTTAATAAAAAGACAAAATACTCATGACAATTATATTCTTTTTTTTGCAACTTTGGCATATGTTAAAACTAGTAATCATAACTATACCTTCCACTACTCATTCTGTAAACTTTTGCCTTCAGCAAACATTTCAACTGGTCATAGTTTTTCACCTCATGGGCTAACTCAAATTTTCATTGCTGAAGAATCTAAGTCATTGAAAATCCTGCTTATATTGGATTGTAGCAATTGTCCGTTTACCTTAATCACAGAGTAAATTAATATTAAAATGCTCTAAGAAATGTCCTGTATTCTGGAAATAATCATACCTCCATCGTGGAGTAGTTCAATTTCTCTTGAGTAGTCAGAATCAATCACCTATCCAGCAAAGTAATCCATGCCAGCCCTACTTTTACCTGTTGATTCAGAGAAGTTGGGAGGTCAAGATGACTGGGTAACAGTCCAAACTTCTAGTTCATTGGAATCTCTGTTGTACCTTTGGTAGAAACATTCCTTCCTCTAGAACTAAGACCATTAGTAGAGCAATATTGTGGGAATAAGAAGTAAAACTTTTCTCATGGATCACGAGGGGTAATATCGAATGGTGTCATTCTCATTTCTATCCCATTGTTTTTGTACCCATGAATCCTGGCTGTGGGAGATATAGAACCATATAATGAATTCTGATTTAGAGCATACATAATGTTCTGGATTGTTTTCCATGGCCCTACAAGGGTGTGCTACCTACCTGGCATCTGAATTGAGTTTCCAGAAGTCTATTCCACCATTATATCAGGCCAGTAACTTTAAAGCCGTGGAGAATATGATAAGACAAGTGAACTACATGAGCACAGGCTCATTATCACATTGATTTTCTTGATCAGAAGTAATGCTATATGGATTATCATCAGAGTTGAGAAGATAGTCTGTAAATTCAAGGGACTGTTTTGGCAGAAATGTTGCACTTAGGGAAGGCAAATCCATATCCAGCCCAAGTTTCTACTCCAATAAGAACAAAACACTTCCCCTTCCATGATGGAAGGGATCTAAGACCTAAGACATTGGCACCAAATATCTGACTGATCACCTCAGAGAATGATGCCCTATCAGGAACTTTTTATTCATCATTGCTACTGCCATAATACACACTCAGTCATGGCCATAACCTATTTGGCCTTCGGTGATGGAAGTTTAATTTGCTGAGCCTGTGCATAATCTCCACAAAATCTCTAGCCATATTGTTGACAAATTAATTGGGCAATGACAGGAGTAGCTGGGGAAAGAGTCTGATAGGTATATACTGAATAGGTAATTCTATACACTTGATTATTAAACTTCTTCTCTGATGAGGTCACCCTTTTGTGAACATTCACATGGAACTAAAATATCTTCAGGTGTTTTGCCCATTCAGAGAGGACTACCTATTTCCCCAATTTCCTTCCATTTTTTTCAGTCATGCTCCTTTTAAGTCCCTCATATTGCAATCAAAATATTAACAGTAACTCAGGAATCATTAATACTTACACATCCAGACATTTTTCCTTCCAAAAAACATGCATATCCAGATGCACTGCTCAAAGTTTTGCATTCTGGGAGCGTTTCAGTTTACTACTGTCTTCAGAAATGTCCCAGAAAAAAGGCTGCATTGCTGCAGCTGTCCACTTTAAGGTGGTGCTGAAATGTTGTGCAGACTTCTCTGTAAACCTATCAGAGTTTTCTTGTCTTTTGTCAACTTTTCATAGGGAACTTCCTATGAGTCCATAAGTTCAGGCTAAAAGAGTAAAGGGAAAGACAGAAAACTGAAGACAATAGGCATTTGGGATACTTTCTTGTGTCATCGGGGCCTGCTTAAGCCTCATCATATAGGTACCATTTCCATCTAATAGTGGTATTGTTACACATGCCCAGCTCTGGCTAAATGTGTTAAATAACACTCAGTTTATGAGGGAAGCCTCCGGTTGTATGGAAGCTTGGAGGCTGATAGGTAAACATTTAGTATCTGCTAATATCCAGTAATAGGCCAACAGCTCTTTCTCAAAAGGAGGGTAGAACTCTGCAGCAAAATCCTAAGTACCTGAGCTATGCTTCTCCTACAAGAGCATGGAAAAGGCTCCAAAGAGCATCCTTATCTGTTACTGACACTTCGAATCCCATTGTATTTGCTGGATCTTATGGCGCAACAGGCAGAGAAGCTTTCATGTTCACTTGGACCTGTTGAAGACCCTTCTCTTGTTCTGGACCCTGATCAAAACCAGAAACTTTTCTTGTCACTCAGTAAATGGCCAGTTTAACAATCTAAGTTAGGAATATATTGCCTCCAAAAAATTAAGCATTGGTTATATAAGTGACCAGCTACAACTTACCATTCATCTTACAATGGATATCTTCTAGGAACTTATTTATTTGAAATACAGAGTTAGATAGAGATAGAGATAGAGATTATTGGAGAGAGAGAGAGACAGAGAGAGAGAGAGAGAGAGAGTCTTCTATCCACTGGTTCACGCCCCAAATGGCTGCAAAGACTGAGACTGGGCTAGGCCAAACACGGGAACCAGGGGATTCTTCTAGTTTTCCCACATGGGTTCAGGAGCCCAAACACTTGGGCCACCCTTCAGTGTTTTGCTAGGCACATTAACAGGGAGCTGAATAGGAAGATAGGAAGTGGAACAGCTGGGACACAAGCTGGTACCCATAAGGAATGCTGGCATTACAGGAAGTGGCTTAATCTGCTGTAGCACAATCCTAGCCCCTAGAATGGGTATCTTAATATGCCCCATATGCATGGATCTCTAGAAATTTCTCTGATGTATCAGGTGCATAATTTTGTCAATTTCCCCCAATATTCTAATATACTAATATTTTAGTGTGTGCTTTTAAAAATTTTTGTTACTTTTTTAGTATAAAAGATTTTATACTTTCCATGGATACAATTCCAAAAAGACAACCATAATTCCCTCACTTCTCACTCCTTGGATCCCCCCCAAACCCCTCTCTATCTCTCTCCCCTGTATTCAATGGTTTTACAAAATGACCATTTCATTCTTCTGCATTTTTTGGTATTCATTATTAACTGCCACATATCAAAGAAAACGTATAATATTTGTTTTTTTGAGACTGGCTTCTTTCCCTAAGCCCAGTGGTTCACAGTTGCATCAATTTTGCTGCAAATGACAGGGCGTCATTCTTTTTTTATAGATGAATGGTATTCCATAGCATATACATACCACATTTTCTTTATCCAGGCATTGATTGATTGACATCTGGATTGATTCCATATCATAGCTATTGTGAACTGAGATCCATGTGTCTGTTGGCCATTTGTATTTTAATCCTTTGAAGATTGCCTGTTCATATACTTAACCCAATTCTTAAATGGATTATTTATTCTGTTGCTAATAAGTTTCTTGAGCTTTTTATAGATACTGAATATTAATCCTTTACCAGTTACATAGCTTGCAAATATTTTTCTCCCATTCTGTTGATTGCCTCTTCACTTTGTTGAGTGTTTCAATTGAAGTGTGGAAGCTTCTCAGCTTGATGCAATCACAGCTATCTACATTTTTCTTTATTACCTGTGCTTCTGGGGTCTTTTTCATGAAATCTTTGCCTATTCCAACATCTTGCAGAGTGCCCCCAATGTTTTCCACTTGTGATTTAATGGCATCAGGTTGTAGATTTAGATCCTTGATCTAATTTGAGTTGATATTTGTATAAGGTACAAGTAGGGGTCTTGTTTCATATTTCTGGCATGAAGATCCAATTTTCCAAGCATCATCTGTTGAAGACTGTCCTTTCTCCAGGGATTGATTTCAGCTCATTTTTCAGATTACTTCGTTGTAGATGTGTGGGTTAATTTCTGGGTTTTCTACTCTGTTCAATTGGTCTATATGCCTATTTTGTGCCAATACCAGGCTGTTCTGATTAAAACTGCCCTGTAGTATGTCTTGAGGTCTGCTATTGTGATGCTTCAAGCTTTGTTTTGGTTGCCTAAAATTGCTCTACTTATTCAGGGTCTCTTGTATTTCTATATGAATTTTAGTATCAATTTTTCTTGATCTAAGAAGAATGTCATTGTTATTTTGATTGGGATCACATTGAATCTGTAAATTGCTTTTGGCAGCATGGTCATTTGATGAGACTGATTCTTCCAATGTATGAATAAAGAAGATTTTTCCATTTTTTGTTTTATTTCTTTCTTTAATGTTTGTAATTTTCACATTCTTGGTTAAATTTATTTCAAGGTAGTAAGATTTTTGTAGTTATGAATTTTACTGATCTTACAAGTATTTTCTCAGCAATGGCATTGTCTGTGTATACAAGGATATTGATTACTGTATTGATTTTATATCCTACAAATTTACCAAACTCACTTATGATCTCCAATAGTCTCCTAGTGTAGTCTTTTGGTTCCCTTATAGAATCATGCCATCTGCAAACAGAGATGTTTTAACTTCTCCTTTTTCAATTTGTATCACTTTGATTTCTTTTTCTTGCCTAATGATTCTGGCTAAAACTTTCAGAATTATATTAAATAACAATGATAAAAAGTGGGCATCCTTTGTCTTGTTCTGGATCTTTGTGGGAATGCTTCCAACTTTTCTTCACGTGATATGATACTAATGTGGGTATGTGATACATTACCATGATCATTTTGAAGAATGTCTCTTCTATACCTAATTTGCTTAAGGTTTTTCATCATGAAATTATGTTGTATTTTATCAAATGCTTTCTCTGCATTGATTGAAATAATCAATTTTTTCTTAATTTTGATAATGTGATGTATCACATTTATGATTTGTGAACTATCCTTGCATACCAGAGATAAATCACCATTAGCATGGGTGAATGATCTTTCTGATGTGTTGTTGTATTCAATTAGCTAGTATTTTGTTGAGGATTTTTGTGTCTATGTTTATCTGAGATACTGATCTATAGTTCTCTTTTTCTGTAGTATCTTTTTCTGGCTTTTGAATTAAGGTGATGCTGGCCTCATAGAAGGAATTAGGGATGATTCCTCCCTATTTTGAATAGCCTGAAAAGAACTGGAATTAGTTCTCCTTGGCCTTTTTGCTAAGATCAAGTGAAAAGTAGTAGAATTCAGTAGTTAAGTCATCTGGCTTTGGGCTTTTCTTTTTTTCGGTGGGTCTTTATTACTGATTCAATCTCCATTTTGGTTATTGGTCTATTTAGGTTTCCCATGTATTCATTGCTCAATTTTGATAGATTGTACACTTCCAGCAATCTATCCATTTCTTTTTTATTTTCTAATTTATTGGCATATAGCTTTTTGTAGTAATTCCTGTTGATTCTTTTTTAAATATTTATTTGTTTATTTATTTATTTGAAATGCAGATTTACAGAAAAGCAGAGACAGTCTGTAGCTTTTATTTGGAGAATTTAGGTCATTAACATTTAAGATTACTGTTGATAAGCAATGACTTGGTCCTGTCATTTTTCCCATAAATATTCCTATCATTTCCTTTGTACTTTTAATAAGGAATTTCCCCCCTTCACGTCCTTTCACAATGATGACTAACATTTTCTGTTTCTGTGTGTACATCCTTAAGTATCATTTGTAAGGCTGGACAAGTGGTGACAAATTCTTTCAACTTCTGTTACTTTTGCAGTCCCTTTATATCACCTTCATTCATAAATGAGAGCTTTGCTGGGTACAGTATTCTGGGTTGATAATTTTTTCTTTTAGAACCTGGACTATGCCTCTCTATCCTCTCCTAGCCTGTAGGGTTTCTGATGAGAAATCAGATGTTAGTCCAATTGGGGATCATCTGAAGATAATCTGCCATTTCTCTCATGCACATTTTATAATTTTTACATTGTGTTTTACTGTTGAAAGTTTGACTACAGTGTGTTGTGGTAAAGATCTCTTCTGGTCATGTCTATTATAAGTTCTATGTGCTTCTTGTACTTGAATGTCCCTTCCTTTCTCCAAATTAGGGAAGTTTTTTTTGTTTGTTTTTTGCTTTTATTGCACTGAATAGGTCTTCCAATCCTTCTCTTTGCACATCTTCAGGAGTTCTTTAGACATATATGTTTGGTCGTTGAATAATAATTCTTAAATCTCAATGTCTATTTTCAGTTTTTCTAATTTTTTCTACTTTTTTTTTTCTGTCTGAGATATTTCCAAGAATTTATCTTCTAGCTAGGACATCCTTTCTTCTGTCTCTGAAGTCTGTTGCCAAGGCTTTCCACTGTATTTTCTATTTGACATATTGAATTCTTCTCTTCTGATAATTCAGTTTTAGTTTTTGCAATATGTCTATCTCTAGGCAACATTTTTCACACATATCATATATGGATTCTTTAGCTCATGAATTTGTTTCTCTGTGTATCTGAGTATCTTATGATCATTCTTATGAATTCATTTTCAGACATTTCATCAATGTCTTCATCTTCATATTCTAAAATTGGAGTGTTGATTTGTTCTTTTTGTAGAGTCATATTGTATTACTTATTCTTGTTCTTATATGCCTGCATTTAATTCTAGACATTTGTGGAAACACTTGTTTTTTTCCTAAGATGGCTTTTACCTTTGAACTATTACTCTGTGGCTTAGTGAAGTGTCTGCTCCTTCAGTGAATATACAGTGATGTGTACTGGGTGAGGCCAGGGAGCTCTGGTCATTGCTCAAGGGTGAGGTGAGTATCCAATTTGGGCGTGATAGATCTCCACTGTTGTCAGCAGGGTGGAGGATAGGAACACATCTGCTGTTGTAATCACAGCCTCACCTCCTGTCTTCCAAGGTGATCCATGCCTGGCATTATCCCACAGTGGCTACATTCCCCACCCATGCAGGTGCATGGTCTGTGTGGTCCTCAGTGTGAGCATGGCATCATGTACAATAACCCATCCCAACGATCAGGGAGCTCTGAGGCTCTGAGACCAGACACAGTGATTGCCCAGAGATTCAGCTACAATCACACCCTATTGTGCAGTCACAGAATTCCTATAGTCATAGTACTCAAGGCTCCAACAGTCACAGAGATCAGGGGATCCTCTGTCAGCCCCCTGTGCTTGCCCGATCCATGGAGAGTGCAGTGGCATTCCAAGAGTTATCTTCCTGTGCATGCTCTACCTTGACAGTTTGAGCCCCGGAGTTTGTTATATGGTGGGGTGATGGGAGTGTCTCACAGTCCTACATGAGTTCCTAGTCCCCTGCCAAACTTTAAGCCCTGATTCAAAGTGAATGTGGTCCACAACATTCTCCCTCTGGCACTATCACCTGTGAAAGGGGCTGTCACAGTCTGCTCTCACCTCACTCTCAGAAAGTGGCTTCCGCTGGCTGCAGAAGTCACAGGTGGTGCCCCTGCTTACTGCTGCGTGCTTGTACTGTCCGCATTGTGTCTCTCTTCTTTCTGAAGAATTTCCACTCCAAACTTCTCTCCAACTGCCCCCTGGGAATGCACTTCTTCTGTTATCTTCCCTTGGTCAAAATCAGCATATTTTTTCCCTTTTCAGCCATTTTGGAATCCCCAAATAAATGTTTTACTAGTAAGTTTAGAGTAGTTCCAACTTTTTGGTTACTAGTTTTTTTTTTTGTTTTTTTTTTTGTTTTTTGTTTTTTGTTTTTTTTTTTTTTGACAGGCAGAGCTGACAGTGAGAGAGAGAGAGAGAGACAGGGAGAAAGGTCTTCCTTTACCATTGGTTCACCCTCCAATGGCTGCTGCGGCCAGCGTGCTGCAGCCAGCGCACCACGCTGATCTGAAGCCAGGAGCCAGGTGCTTCTCCTGGTCTCCCATGGGGTGCAGGGCCCAAGCACTTGGGCCATCCTCCACTGCCTTCCCAGGCCACAGCGGAGAGCTGGACTGGAAGAGGGGCAACCAGGACAGAATCTGGCGCACCAACCGGGACTAAAACCCGGGGTGCAGGCGCCACAGGCAGAGGATTAGCCTAGTGAGCCGCGGCGCCGGCCATGATTACTAGTTTCAAATAGCATGTCATCAGTGTAACAGACTATTGTTAAATCTTGTGGAAGTGAAAAGCAATCAAGATCCCTGGAAACTAAATTATAACACAGAGATTAAGAATTGATATTCTTCTAAGGTAGACAGTGAATGTGTATTGCTAGCTTTGATAGTTGAAAGAAAATGGTCCTTATTGTTAAGTATAGAGAGAAAAGTATTGGCCAAGCTACATCAAGTATTGGGTTAACTTGCTCAGACGGTAAAACTACATCTAGTATAGCAGCTGAAATTGGTGTCACAGCCTAGTTAAGCTTACATTAATCTATTTATTCTTCAAGATCTATTTGTGGGGCTGGCGAGGTGGCGCACTAGGTTAATCCTCTGCCTGCAGTGCTGGCATCCCAGATGGGTGCCAGGTTCTAGTCCCGGTTGCTCCTCTTCCAGTCCAGCTCTCTGCTGTGCCCCGGGAGGGCAGTGGAGGATGGCCCAAGTGCTTGGGCACCTGCACCCGCGTGGGAGACCAGGAAAGAAGCTCCTGGCTCCTGGCTTCAGATCAGTGTAGCTCCGGCCGTGGCGGACATTTGGGGAGTGAACCAATGGAAGGAAGACCTTTCTCTCTGTCTCTCTCTCTCTCTCACTGTCTGTAATTCTACCTGTCAAATTAAAAAAAAATCTTTAAAAAAAAATCTATTTGTGTTCTGACTTGGCTGAAGGGTCCAATTGACTGGAAAACTGGTGAGAATCACCATTCTCACATCTTTCAAATCCTTGATGGTAGTATTAATTTCTGTAGTCCCTCCAGGAATGTGTTGTTTTTGATTCATGATTTTCCTAGTTAGAGACAGTTCTAGTAGCTTCCACATTGTATTTCCCATCACAACAATAACTCTCAACCTAAAAGTCAAGGAACCAATGTGGTGATTTTGCCAGTGGGGGATATAGCCACATGATCATTCAGAGACCCAGTGGGCCCACTGTGAGGTGGGACCTGAACTAAAAGCTTTATTGATAATCTGATATCAATTAACATGTAATCTGACTAGTGGACCACCATGAATTTTTGCTCTACTGGAATGAGTGTCAGCCAGAGCCAGTGTCCTGTTGTTCCAAAAAGGTCTGATTATTTCTTTTTTAAATCAACAGTTGTCCTGGAAAATGCTGTATTTTGTTTTAGGAAAAGCTAAGAGAAAGCTTTGAAATGCACATTTTTGGTACTATAATGTGGACATTCCTCAAGGGAACTCAACTTTTCCTTTGCCCAAGATGTTCAAGGCTTATAAACTGGTTCAAATGTGGTAAGTGATTGATGGGTCATGAATCTGTTTTTATGATTCAGGCTAGATATTTCACTTAGCACTTTTCTGTTTATACAGATCAAGTACAAATTTGGTAGGCTTCTGTTTTAGTCTATTTCTCCATAGCTGTAGCAGTAGCTAGGAATGGATACCTACAAAGCAAAGAGCTTTATTTAGCTCACAATTTTTAGGTTGAGATTCCAAGACTGGCAGCACATCAGTTCAGCTTCTGGCTGTTTGGAAGAGACTACATGGTGATTCAGGGGACGGGAAAGCAATTCAAGGGTGAGACTCACTCTTGTATAACAACTCACTTTGGCAGGAGCAATCAGAGTTAATCCTTTTATCACTTTGGAGGCCAGCATCCACTATGACCTAACCACTTCTCATTACTACTCATTTCTTAAAAGGTCCTACCACCTCTTAATTTCACCACATTGGAGACCAAGCTTCTAACACATGAACACTTGGGGATCAACCATATCCAAATTACAGCATTTTTCTATCTTTTTCACTTCTAGGAAATGCAACAAATGAATCTGGACATAGGTCTTATAGTTTTTATAAGAAAAATCTCTAAATGGTCAGAAATCTAATTGCAAAATGTCAAAATATAAAATTTTTGGAAGATAACATAGAAAATATAGGTGAATTTGCATTTGTTGATAAAATCTTAGATAAACATATCAAAAGTCTAATTCATGAAAGAAAAAATTGATAATGTGGACCACATTAAAGTTAAAGCTTTCTTTCTCTGCTAAAGAAAATACTAAGAGATTTGAAGAGATCATCTTTAGAATTAGAAGAAGTACTTGTAAATCTCATAACAAGTAAAATACTTGCATCTAGGATATATGAAGAACTCTAAAAATCTCAACTGTAGGAAAACATTACAACTGAAACATAAGCAAAAGATTTGGACATCTCACCAAAAATACACATGACAGCAAATAAGCATAAGAAAATATGCTCAAGAATTGTAAATGAATACAATGAAATACTAGTACATGGCTTTTAGAATAGATAAAATACTCCAAATTGACAATACTGAATGCTTACAATGATGTGGGACAATAGGAATTTTCATTTAATGCTGAGAGGATTGCAAAATGCTACAAAAGTTTTATAAGACAGCTTGCCAGGTTTTTTTTAACAAAGCTAATTAATACAGTTGTGCTCCTATGTATTGACTCAATTATTTTGAAAGCTTGTGTCCATAGGATAACTTTCACACAAGTACTTAGAGAAGCTTTATAATGCCCCAAACTGGAAGTAATCAAGATGTCCTTAAAAGATGCAACAGATGGGCCAGAATTATGGCGCAGCAGATTAGACTGCTGCTTGCAACACTGCCATCCCATGTGAGTGCAGGTTTGAGTTTCAGCTGATCCACTTCCAATCCAGCTCACTTTTAATATGCCTGGGAAAGCAGCTGAGGATAGCTAATTACTTGGGCCCCCGGAAACCATGTGGGAGAGCCAGATGGACTTCTGGGCTCCACACTTGGGCCTGGATCAGCCTTGGCCATTGTGATGATTTAGGGAATGCAGCAGCTGATAGAAGCTCTCTTTCTCTCTCTCTAACTCTGTCTTCAAAATATACAGATAAATCTTTAAAAACTCTCAATGAAATATAATCCATTAGAAAAAGAAAGGGGACAGTCATTGTGATATAGAGATTTAAGCCATTGCTTGGGATGTCCATGCCCTATATCTGAATGTATGGAATAGAGTCCCATCTCCACATGTTTTTAAAGATTTGTTCAATAATTTGAAAGCAGAGATAGAGGGAGAGGGAGAGGGAGAGGGAGAGGGAGAGGGAGAGGGAGAGGGAGAGGGAGAGGGAGAGGGAGAGGGAGAGAGAGAATCTCCTATCCTGTGGTTCACCCTCCAAATGGCCACAACGGCCCGGACTGGGCCAAGCCAAAGCCAGAAGCCAGGAGTTCCATCCGTGTCTCCCACATGGGTGGCAGGAGACTAAATACTTAGGCCATCTTCTGCTACTTTCCCAGGAGCACTAGCAGTAAGCTGGATTGGAAGTGGAGCAGCCATGACTTGAACCAGGATCATATGGGATGCTAGCACTGTACTCAGAGGTTTAACTTTTTGTGCCACAGCGTCAGCCCCCCATCTCCACTTCTGATCCAGTTTCCTGCTAATGTACCTGAAAAGCAGTGGATACTAGCTTAAGTACTTGTGTTTCTGCCTTTCATGTGGTACACCCAGATGGAGTTCCTTGCTCCTGGATTCAGTCCAGTCTATCCCTGGCTGTTGCAGGAATTTTGGGAGAGAACCAGCAGAATATGAATGAAATAAAATATTTAAAAAGTAACAAAAACATAGACAGTTATACACACCTCTGCCATGATAGGATGTATTGGTGAGGGGCCCATCATGCTGTTTGAATTTTGTACCTCCAGAACCATGAGCCAAGATACACATTTTTTCCTTATAAAGTTGATTTACCTCAGGGATTTTGTTATAGTAATGAAAACTAATACATGACAAATCAGATTTTCATTGCTTTTTGTAGTTTTAACAATTTGAATCCCTTCCTCAACCTTGCGCTCAGTTTCTTTCATTGAACCGAGATTAACTTCATTGATTTTAAAAGTTGCTGGTTTGAATACAGTATTAGATGCCAGTGGCAGAAATGGCAGGTAGTTATAAGTTATAATGATTTAAATGCTGTGTTTAGAACCAGGAGATGAGAGAGGGTGGAATATCTTTCAAAATTTTATGTCACCTAACTATCTTCAAATGACCCCACCTCCCAATATTACCACAATGGGGCTTGTTCAACGTATGAATTTAGGTCCAGAGACTAGTGGTGATATAAATGATTAGCTTGTAATGAAATCTTCACCCCCAATGTGATAGTATTAGGTTGTGGATCCTTTGGGGGATAGTTAGATCATTAGTAGAATCTAATGAGTATAGCACCCTTATAGGAAGAAACAAAGATTATTTCTCTCTAGGCCATGTGAGGCTACAATGGGAAGACCATCATCTGCAACCCAGGAAGAATGCTTTCATCAGTAACCAGATCTGCTGGTATCTGGATCTTGGACTTCCAATATTCCAGCTAACTGGTATTTTGTTCATAGAAGCATGAAATGACTAAGACATCACATAAATGAGTTGCAAGTAAAAGGAATTCCCTTCTGTACTTAGTGGAATAAACTAGATTCACAATCTTCATTGCACTGCATTCTCATTTTTTGAGTTTGTTAAGATGCAATTTATATAACCATAAATTGCTTTACAATACTTTTTGTTTTCATTTTAGAAATCTTACACATCATTAGATTAAAACTCCTGTGAGTATTAGATATTTCTGATTACATAATTACTGCCATTTTAAACTTCATTTTCTACTTTTATATTGTGTTTTTATATAAATGAAATTCATCTTGTCTGTTTACTTTATATATAAAATATATTTCCTAATTCTAATATTCTCTGAGTGGACTTTAAGACAGTCTATGCGTTTATAAATATGCAAATTTTCTTCTTTTCTATCTAATATTTAATGTATTGTATCATTCTTGGCATATTGTACTACTTAGGGTTTTCAATATAAGACTGAATAGAGGTAGAAATAGTGTACATCTATTTCCCATCAAAATCTCAGGTGGGATGATTAAATATTAAGTTAAAGATAGGTTATGTGCATATGGTTTATATCAAATTGACAAGGAAAGGATATTGTTTATGCTACATCTTGAAAGAATGAGTGTTGGGTTTTCCATTTTTGGTCTGACATGTAAAAATCTGGAAGCAGTCAGTCCTCCCTAACAATAAATAAAAAGTTGAATAAACAGGAAAATCAGCAAATCTTTGTTCCCTCAGAAGGTTAGGGTCACTACATACCAACACCTGCATAATTAGACTGGGTAGAGAGTATAGACATTCATAGTATGCATATGAGATTCTGCAATGTCCTTTGTACTTTTTTATTAAGGAGTTTAACATATTTATTTTACATATTTATTTAAGAGGTAGAGTTACAGACAGTGAGAGGGACAGGTCTTCTGTCCACTGGTTCACTCCCCAAATGACCGCAACAGCCAGAGCTTTGCCGATCCGAAGCCAGGAGCCAGGTGCTTCTTCCCATCTCCCATGTTGGTGCAGGGGCCCAAGGACTTGAGCCATCTTCTACTGCTTTCCCAGGCCATAGCAGAGAGCTGGATCGGAAGACGGCAGCCGGGACTAGAACCAGCGCCCATATAGGATGCCAGAGCTGCAGGCGAAGGATTAACCTACTGCACCACAGCGCTGACTCCTGTTCCTTTTTTAAAAAAAATGATTTTTTTATTTATTTGAAGGGCAGAGTTCCAGAGAAGCAGAGGCAGAGAGAGAGAGAGAGAGAGAGAGAGGTCTTCTATTCACTGGTTCATTCCCCACATGGCTGCAACGGCCAGAGTTGTGCCAGTGTGAAGCCAGGAGCCAGGAGCCTTTTCCAGGTCTCCCATACAGGTGCAGAAGTCCAAGAACTTGGGCCATCCTCTACTGCTTTCCCAGGCCATAGTGAAGAGCTGGATTTGAAATGGGGCAGCTGGGACTCGAACCGGTGCCCATATGGGGTGTCAGCACTTCAGGTAGCAGCTTTACCTATTATGCCACAGCGCAGGCCCCAATTTGTGTTTATGAAACCACAAAGGTGCGATCATGGGGTCTCTATACTAATGACATAATGTAATCCCAATCACTTCACAAAGGCCCCACCTTGAAACACCAAATCAGATTAAAATCCTCCCCCATTAATACCATTAACATAGATTTGGATATTAAATTCCTACATCAGTTCAGGGGGACAAGTTGTATTCAGATCATAAAATGTTGGTAAAAATTAAATGACAAACAAAAGCAAAAATTCATAAATTTGCTTGGTATTATAGCACATAAAATTATGGTAACTCTATGCAGATTCCCTTAGATGCATTCATATGCCTTTATCTGTCAGAATTATCTCCCAAATCTTCCAGTACTTTTCTTCACAAGACCTTATTGAGGAGACAAGCTCACTAGTCATGTATATTCTTAATTCAGGACACTTCTTACTTGATATCAGATTAATGATCAAAAATATTAAACATGATTCAGTATACTAGGAGTATTATCCATCTGATGCAAACTTCTCAAAAAAAAATGTTGCTACTGGGCACTTGCCAGAAATGAATTCCTGGTAGAGTTATTATGGTTCTATAGCTTGATTCTCTCATTTTGTGGTTGTCAATTCAGGGTCAAGGACTGTGAATGTGGAAAAGACTCAACATATCTCACTTGTAAATAAAAGTAGCTCATTAAAGAATCTAGTCAGGGGCCAGCATTGTGGTGCAGCAGGTTAAGCCACTGCCTGCGATGCCAGCATCCCATCAGGACTCCAGATTGAAACCCTACTGCTCCACTTCTGTTCCAGCTCTCTGCTAATGAGCCTGGGAAAGCAGTGTACCAATGTATCTCTCTCTGTCTCTGTGACTTTAGCTTTCAAATAATAAAAAAAAAAGAATCCAGTCTATTTGGACACAGTTTTATTTCAGCTTTTAGTGAAACAAATACTAGTTTCTCATTGGGATAAACTTAATCCATTGCTCCACTGCTTGAATCAAACTCACTGCTGGGGCTCTTGATTCACAGAGGTTTTCCTAAATGACTTGCCCTGGCTAGTTGATGGTCAGACTACACCATACTCTAGTGAGATCCAGTAGGCTGTCACATGTCTTCATTGTCATCACTAGCTATGCAGAATGGAAGACAGATGTGACCTCTTTTCAGTGAGCAGAACTAGAGGATGTTCTTTTCACTCTAGCTAGTTCCCCTAGTTCCTCATGCACCTTGTTATATTTTACATTTCCCACTTCCCCTGCCTCTCACCTATTTGCTTGATGCCAATCACATAGCTGTTTGATCTGTTACTAGAAAAACTACAAATGGCAGATTAACATCCCTCACTCCTTATATCCATAATCTGCAGAGACAAATCAAAGCTGTTAATACCATATGTGTCATTCATGAAATGAGCTGATTCTTTGATGAGACTGTATGCAATTAAACTGGTAACGAATCTAGTATCCTTCAGGCAGCCATCATTGCTGCCTGAATCCATCATTTTAATGGACACGGAAACATGTACTCCACCACTGACCTAGAAAAGTTAAGTATGCTGTGTTTCCAAAGGAGAGGCTACATTGATTTCATACATATGATTCCTGCTAAAGATGATGTTGTGTTCTTACAATGGGGAGGCCACATTGCAAGGGTTTTTGCCTCTGCCAACTCTGAAATATTAACTGTATCAGACCTCATACCCTCTTAGTGCTATCTTGGTGCTATTATTGGTTTCTTATCGCTTTTAGACATTTTCCTAGGTTTTAGAATTTCTCTTCCTTTGTGATCATTTAGATTCAGCTTCTCCATGTGGTTCTTGAAAGTATCAGATTAAACTGTTTTTATATTGTTTTCAATCAAAAATGTTGAATATTTATAACAGATGCCACTTGACAACGGTGGATAGTCAAGGTATTTGATAAAACATGCACTGTTCCTACAATCTACAGTCATATGGTATTGATAAACAGTGGAACATATTTCTCAAAAGTTAATTAAAGAGGCTGGTGCTGTGGCATAGTAGGTTAAGCCTCCCCCTACGGCGCCAGCATCCCATATGGGCTCTAGTTCGTGTCCCAGCTGCTCCTCTTCCAGCCCACCGCTCTGCTATGACCTGGGAAAGCAGTGGAAGATAGCCCAAGTCCTTGGGCCCCTGAACCCATGTGGGAGACCCAGAAGAAGCTCCTGGCTCCTGACTTTGGATCAGCTCAACTCTGGCTACTGTGGTCATTTGGAGAGTGAACTAGCAGATGGAAGACCTCTCTCTGTCTCTCCCTCTCTCTGCCTGTGACTCTGCCTCTCAAATAAATATTCTAAAAAGTGAATTAAAAAAGATTTCTTACTATAGCTTTCTTCTCCTCTTCTAAACAACTCAGTAAGCCAATTTGTCCACTGGATATTCTTTCTCAAGAAAACAATAATCTCTTCTGAGAAGTATCCTGGTAATGATTCACTAAAAAGGTACTTGAGGGGTACATATAAACCTAATTTGAATAATTCCTTGACATGGTGTTTCTTTCTTTCCCCTAACAACATCCCCACGCTGGCGTGATTGGTGCATCCTCCAGATGTTGGTATGGCCAAAAGGAGTCTACGCAGATTCAAATTCATTCTTTATTTAAAATATTTATCATTAGATTCTTAGAACTGTATTTACGAATTACATTTAATCTGTTCACTTTGTATTAATATCACATTAACATAAAAATAATGTATCAGATGATAAAATATTTTATTTGAAAGAGAGAGCGAGAGAATCTTCCATCTGCGGATTACTCCCCAAATCCCGCAACTGCCAAGACTGCGTCAAGCTGAAACCATCAGTCCAACATCCAGTCCAAGTTTCAAATGTGGGTACCAGGACACAAATACTTAAGCAATCATGATGTCCTGCCTACTAGGATGCTCATTATAAGAAGCTGGAATGGAGCATGGAGCTAGGACTTGAACCCAGGCAATTGATATGAGGTATACATGTGCCAAGTGGTGTCTTAACTGCTGTACCAAATTCCTTCCTCTCAAAACTCATTTTTATAAACTCGGATTTTCTTATTTTTGGTATAATAATATAATGGCTAAAGACCACTTGCTGAGTGCTCAGCTCTGTGACTCCCCTATAGTGGTATATGTGGGCAAAGCAGTGGACATACCGGGTCTCTGCAATTTTATAAATTGTCCTTGTCCCCATTTTATCTGATAATATCAGATTAAAGTTCCAGGCACTGATAGGAGATGACTGATTGAAAAACCACATGGTTTTAAGAAATCTTCATGTCCTGCACCTGCGTGGGAGACCAGGAGGAAGCACCTGGCTCCTGGCTTTGGATCAACACAGCGCGGTCGTAGAGGCCATTTGGGGAGTGAACCAATGGAAGGAAGACTTTTCTCTCTGTCTCTCTCTCTCTCTCACTCTCTATAACTCTACCTGTGAAAAAAAAGTAAAAGAAAAAAAGATGCACCATTTACAGTTGTATTAGGACCCCAGGGTAGATATGTGAAAAACCAATAGTTTAATCCATCTTTCATACTTTACCCCAAAATAAATTATAAAAGAACTATTGGCTTAAATATGAAAACTGAAACCATGAATACTTAGAAGAAAATACTTAAAAATGTATTGATATGGGGGAGATGTTTGAAGTATGATCCCAAAGTCAGAAGTTATAAAATATTTTTGATTTAATTACATACAAAATTTAGTATAGAAATCATGATCAACAAAATAAAAAGACAAATGGTGAATAAAAACAAATTGCAATTCAAAAAAGAAATCTTCATATTTTAATGAATGCCTCCAGTAGATCACATAAACTTCATATGACTATAGAGAGCCATAAAAAAATGAAT